>NC_041394.2:228455931-228755931 GCF_900747795.2 Erpetoichthys calabaricus
ATATATATACATATACATAGTACATATATATATACATATACATATACATATACATATACATATATATATATATATATATACATACATATATATATATATGTATATATATATATATATAAATATATATGTATATATATATAATATATATATATATATATAATATATATATATATATATATATATATATATATATATATATATATATATATATATATATATATATATATATATATATACACACACATATATACACACACATACAGTGATCCCTCGCTATATCGCGCTTCGCCTTTCGCAGCTTCACTCTATCGCGGATTTTATATGTAAGCATATTTAAATATATATCGCGGATTTTTTGCTGGTTCGCGGATTTCTGTGGACAATGGGTCTTTTAATTTCTGGTACATGCTTCCTCAGTTGGTTTGCCCAGTTGATTTTATACAAGGGACGCTATTGGCAGATGGCTGAGAAGCTATCCAACTTACTTTTCTCTCTCTCTTGCGCTGACTTTCTCTGATCCTTACGTAGGGGGTGTGAGCAGGGGGGCTGTTCGCACACCTAGACGATACGGACGCTCGTCTAAAAATGCTGAAAGATTATCTTCACGTTGCTACCTTCTGTGTGCAGCTGCTTCGTGAAGCGACATGCTGCACGGTGCTTCACATACTTAAAAGCTCAAAGGGCACCTATTGATTTTTCACTGTTTTATTTTTCTCTGTCTGTCTCTCTCTCTGCTCCTGACGGAGGGGGTGTGAGCTGCCGCCTTCAACAGCTTTGTACCGGCGGTGCTTCGCATACTTAAAAGCCAAACAGCCATATTGATTTGTTTGCTTTCCTCTGTCTTTCTGACAGACTCTGCTCCTGATGCGCACTCCTTTGAAGAGGAAGATATGTTTGCATTCTTTTAATTGTGAGACAGAACTGTCATCTCTGTCTTGTCATGGAGCACAGTTTAAACTTTTGAAAATCTGTGACCCAAGCATGACAATATAAAAATAACCATATAAACATATGGTTTCTACTTCGCGGATTTTCTTATTTCGCGGGTGGCTCTGGAACGCAACCCCCGCGATGGAGGAGGGATTACTGTATATACATACATACACACACACAAACATAAAAAAATTGGTAAGTGCTGTATTGTTAGATGGATAAATTATTTATGTAAAGTCTAAACAAACAATATTAAGTGTCTTACTGAAAATAAAAGATCAGAATACTACAAACTATTTAAATTCATAATACAAAAATAGATTGATGGACAGTTTAATTCATCAACAGGTCTAAAACAATTTCTTTGCATTTTAAACACTAAAAGTTTCACTTCTGCATCTTCTAAACCTAAGAGTTGCATCTACTGTATATGTACAGTACAATATATAAAAAAAAGTAATATAAACCACCACAGTACTATCTATGTTTGTATAATTAAAATGCAACTTTGAATGACTTATTCAATCACTCATCAACAAAAATGTATTTCCAGTTTAGTCAAAAAGCTGAAATTTGGCTGGATGGCACATGTAGGCCAGTAGGTATCCACAGAATGGACATTTCAGTACATAAATATTTACAGATAACCCCCCCACCTCAATACAAAAACTAAAATGCCCCAAAAATGCTTTCATGGATTTGTTTGAAACTGCACGTTGCAGAAAAATTAGAGAACGTGTGTTTGCCGATATTTATTAACCCCTTTGGCCCTAGATTTTCTGTTTTTATGGGAAAAATTTATTTTGTGAAATATTCTACCTTTGGGGTGTCTAGGAAGCTCAAAAATGAAAAAAATCATCACTATTACTATACAATAACTGCCAAATACTTCAATCTACTTATTATGTGGTGCTGCATATTTATGTACTAGTAATAGGATGTCTGGGCCGAAAAGGGTTAATATTACACTATGAATATGCGCTGCATGGAGAATGGGCTTTATGCAAATTAAAGAGGAGGGGAACAAATAGACAGGCAAAGCAAATATTAGGCTGAACAGATGATTGAAAAAGACATGACATGATCACATTATGAAATGGAAACAAGTTCGGAGAAGCCCAATGAAGATTTAAATCTCTTTGGATAGCAAGCACAGCTTTTTTTTTTTTTTGCTGTTAACTACCAGCTCTCATCTTGGTTATCTACTGCGCACCATCTGCATTTATCTCTACTGAAAATCAGCTCCACCCCTGCTCATCAATTGTAGTGCTGCACATTTCAAGGGAGAAAACATCTATCTTAGACAGTAGCACTGGAATTTGTAATATGGAAATACTTTGTTCTCCTCACTCTTTATGTTAATTCATCAGTGTAACACATAGGGTATTGACACTTCAAGCACTGCCTGCATGTATTGTGCATTCACATCTGTGGATTTTCACGGGGGACTAAATACAAGTGACACAAAAAACACGGAATTAAATACTGTATTTCACTGAATGGTGTAAACAAATGAAAACTGTAAACAGGTAAACCTTCACTGTTACATTAAAAGATGCAAGTCAGCAGTACACGGCTAGAGGCGGTGTTAAGAGGGATGGCTGGTGGGCAAAAGGTGAGCAGCACGGAGCAGGGTATCTCTCAGAAGAAAGAAGCTGTGGAGAATGGAACGTAACAGGAGGGTCCTTGAGTAGTGGGATTCTCAGGTGGTACTTTCTCCAGGAAGTAAGTGTGCTCCGAGGCCAGAATATCAGAGCAGACTTAAATTAAAATTACTGTGCTGCAAGGTTGAAACCACAGAGCAAGAAGCAGAGACATTAGTGGCATGCGTTGGGGACAGGACACCAAAATCAGTTGTGGAGAAGCCAGTGGCATGCTCTGGAATCAGAACACTAAAGTGGAGTGCACAGAGGCATTTCAGGTGTTCTCCCAGCCCAGAAAACCACAGCAGGCTTACAGAGACATTTACAGCATTCTCCGAGGCTGAAACATCCACACTTCTAAGTTATAAACTTCCTCCCTTTAATAGGAGGTAACAATATGATGGAAGTAGTTTTCAGCCCATTGCAGTGTTTACAGTGTTTTATAGTATATAGGTCATTGGCTTAAACTCCAATAAACGTTTGCGAAATGTTCATTTCCTTTTTACCACTATAGCAGTTCATTACGATACAGTATATGCTCAAATTTCATATTACTCCTACTAATTACCTGTTTAATTTTCAAGAATACACTTTCAGTAAAATTGTGTTTTGTAATGACCCATGACAAAAGCTAAGTCACTAGAAAAAGCAGAAAGAAAATGAATTGATCTATTGCAGGAATGTTTTCTCATATGCAATTGTGTAAAGCATGTTCAAGAATAAGCAGCTTCAGGGGCATAATATTACTACTTAATTGACGCCTTTATCCAAGGCAACTTACAACATCCAAGATAAAAGAAATGCATCCGATTGTGTTTTTGCAATTGGAACACAGGCAGGAGACTTGCTTATGGTCGAAGTGTCTGTAGCAAAATTTGAACACACAACTCACAGGGTTTAAAGTCCTGGGTCCAAAGCCTTAACCACAACACTACACTGCCAGCCAATATTAGCTCTTGGTTAAAAAAAAAATAGTAATAAAAAAATTGTATAAGAAAAGCAGATTGTTAGTTCAGAAATTACCTTGGAACAATGCTATGTGACAGTAGCCTTTTAGGTTGCATAATCTGTTGAGTTTTTTCAAATGGTGTAACTAAAATGGAAAAAACAAACTAGTCAGGTTATATAGACTTAGCCAAATATGTTAAAACAACTTTATAACCTCTCATTATAATTCTAGAAAATTAAAAAAAAAAAAAGAAATATATAATAAGTTAGAGATTAGAACAATACAAATCGATTTTATACAACATAATAGTAAGCAAAATAAAAACATACTCTCTGATTGTCCAGGAAGTTTCCGTTGACCAGTTGGTGTAGGGGCAACCAATGCCTTTGGCTTTTTACATACATCTATCTTAGCAGTACTTCCAGCTTTACTCTTCTGTGACGAGCATGAAAAATTTGGTACTGAGCTCAGCCTTTGCAATCCTTTCTCCAATGGAGTATGAGGAATAATTGCCCCTTGCTTCCTCATAGGACTATTTAATTTACTAGCGCTTGCAGACTTCACCACTTTTGACACAGCTGTACTTTTTATGTGAGATGATGATACTTTTGCACCAGTAGCTAATGATGATGCAAACTTGTTTCCAGTACCAGGCAGTTTCACCTTTGGTTTACTAAGAGATGAATTTAATGAGATGTTCATTTTACCTGAGCAAAAACAGGGACAAAAAAAAAAAAAAAAAAAAATCACAATGCAGCTGTTAAGCATTTTAATAAAGGAACTGTTTTCCATGATAAGACATCCATCTTTGTATTAGCGCATGTGGTAAGAAAGTTACACTGTTGCATAGTTTTACTGGAAAAAAGTTAGTGTCAAAAACAATAACTGAATATTAAACCCCTATGCATTTTCAAATGCAACACATACCTTTCTTTTTTTTTTATCTAAGTGCTGTTTCTGTTCAGGATGCATGAATCATTAACATTCACACATCAATATTTATAATTTAGCACACTTCTCACCAAAAATGAAAAGTGTGTCTTAATATATTAAATACCTGGTCATCTACTGAGTAGGTGTTCAGAGGGAGTTGGCAGCATCCTTTGACTGAAATTGGGTTAGGAAGAGAATAGTCTGGTATAATCCTTTAATAGTTTGCTTTTATTTTTTTGTTACTGTTGTTTACAATTTTCCTGTCTTATTTTATAGTAGAGTGAATTAAGAGTATGGTAGGAAAGTCATCATGGGGTTATTGTAGTATTAGCATACTTCAATTCTCAATTTGTGGGTATGGGTTTGCACAAGTGAACAAACAAAAGAACATTTTTGCCAACCTCTTCTACAAGCAAGTATATGCAGAGCTTTGTCTTGCATGCCAGTACAAGCTTGTGATCATAACTCCACATGTGAAAACCAAGTGATGAATAAAATGGTGCCACAGCCTTGCAGTGCGATTCCAATATGTGAAGCATGGCAATTTACCTTCTGTACAAAATAGATATTTCATTAAAACCTGCACCTCTAACTTAAAAGGCATTTCATATAAGAGGTGAAAAAAAACATCCGATTTTCAAAATTCGGATTTACAATAAAGCATTTGTTAATAGAGAAAGTCTTTACTATATCTATATTGATTTTATAAAGACACTTTTATAAAGGTAATCCAATTATAATTATGACATGCATTATGCAGTAAGCACCTAATACTGTAGCTTATCTTTACTGTTAACTTGCTCTTCACAGAGAGCCACCTGATTACAACATAATCAAAACATTGCTGCCATTGCTTTAATTTACACCGGTTACCTATGTCATAGGAATTGGTCTTCCAAATTCTAGTAACGCAATACAAATGTGCAAAGTAGCAGAGATCTTAATGTTGAGATTCTTAGGAGGGGTTATACTTCACGTGACACGACGCATGCTGCAGCGGACACTCCTGCTACACAAGCATTGTACTGTTTATACTTGCACGCGTACTTTACGTAAATCTGGAGGAATCCACCAGGTGGCAGTGCGAGATATCACAGTGAGAACAGGTTCGGCTTCGCCGTGTTGTGAATTGCCTGGAACACCCATTAAATTCCAATGACACCTTAATTCTTTGCATTTATATAGTGCTTTTCTCACTACTCAAAGCACTCAGCAATTGCAGGTTAAGGGCCTTGCTCAAGGGCCCAACAGAGCAGAGTCCCTATTGGCATTTACGGGATTCGAACCAGCAACCTTCCGATTACCAGTGCAGATCCCAAGCCTCAGAGCCACCACTCCGCCCTTACTGCAATATCTCTGAAAAGGATGTTTAATGATTAAATCCATCAGTCCAGGGATTTGTCCATTTCAGCTAGCATTGGGCACGAGGCAGAAACAATCCCTGGACAAGGCATCAGCTCATCGCAAGGTGAATACCAGCACTCACATACACTAGCGTCATTTTAGTGTAACCAAATCTGCACATCTTTGAAAGGAAACCCAGCAGGAAAACATGTAAACTCCAGGCAGGGAATATCAGCGATGTGACTCCCTGCAAGACAGCAGTGCTAACGCTCCACCACCATGTCACCCCCATGTGTGTAATTATTAACAGTATTCATTATTTAAATGAAATTACCGATTTATCTGTAAAATGTAACATACATACTTTAATGCATTTCATCATGAAAGTGATATCAAGTATACATCTAAGGATTCTAAATGTGCAGAGAGTTGGAATATCATACATTTAATGTGCGCAGTGTGGCGATCTATTGCCGGTGATCCGCTGCTGTCAGGACCGGAGGAAGCCCTAGAAAAAAAGACGGCATGTGAGACTTTAAAATGTATCGTGTCATTACGATCGGGAATATGCGACGCTTGAATATAAAAGCACCACGAATACATCTGTATGTCGGCATTTTGCTTCACCACATCAAACCATTCATCAAACATCGAAACGTGCACACCGATTTCGTAGGATCCACAAAGCGGCTTTCTGTCACATGTAGATAGTAAACAGAGACTCTGACGTCACATTCCAACTTTGAGCACACTGCGCCCCCCGACTTTTTGCTGGTACTGCAACTCGCGCACGCGTTAATTTCTGAGGACCTGCTCAGAGGACGCATCAAATGAACGCTGGGAACGCGTGGCAGCCATGATGCGGGCTCATACGCGTTCTGAGTAGGGAATCCATTCCCGGGAATTCGCGAATCCCACATGTCATTCCCGGGAATGACACAGTGCACAGGCATCTCACATGTGAATGGTTTTAGAACAACCAACACTTATTTTTAATAAAACTACTGCAATATGTTGACACCAATAAAAGAATAACCTTAACTACAAGCAGTTCATGCTGTCAAATAAGTACATGTACCTAGTTAGTCATGGTAATAAGAACGTAGAAAGCACAACGTGTCCAGCGAGAGCGCACCTTCGTACAGAGTACGCCAGCCGCTGAGAAAGCATGCTCTGCCTCCACTGAAGTAGGCGGCACAGTCATCAGATACTGATACACTTGTTCTAAACAACGCCCATGCTTGCCGTTGCTCTGAAATGGTGCCATTTCAGCTTTTACTGATGCATCCAGTTTCTTGTCATCATTCTGCGATGGCAAGTTTCTTGGCACAGATAATGCGGATGCAACAGACTGACGCATTGCAATTTCAAGTTGTTGTTCAAAGCTGTCAACAGCACAGACGTCAATGAACTCTGCCCCATCCCGGCATTCGTGAGCTGCAGAGTGCAGACACCTCCCAGTCCACTGTGCTCAGTCTTAGTGGGAGCCGGGAGACTGACTGCTGCTGGTCTGTTGTTGAATGAATTAATGAACAACACACTACACCGAGGGCCAAAAAACCGTGCCACTTAATTATTTTCAACTATAACTGTTATTTCTTGATCGATTTTTACAGTTTTACATGCTATATACGCAAGCTTGGCCGTTCCCGTTTTCCCAGGAATTACAGCAGTTTCCCAGGAATTAAAAATGTCTGGGAACCCCAGGCTCCCAGCAATGGATTCCCTAGTTCTGAGCGTGAAGTATAAACAAGCCCTTACTTCTCAAAAAGTATGCCATATGGTCAAACACTCTGGTTGTTTGGTTCAACAAGAATTACCTTCCCAAAGTTAAACTTTCATAACATTAAATGTATGGGTGCTGGGTGGAGTATATTTTTCTTTTTCAAACTACATGGAAAATACTTTAAAGAATAAATTCAGTGTTTTTCAAGTGGAAGTTACTGTACATCTTCACAAACATAGTATATATACATTTGTCATGGAAAAACTGTTCTAAAACCCAGCGCTTTCTATAAATTAAAATACCTTACTTGCACTTTACATTGAAATTAAGAGGACATGAAGCAGCACTTTAAGACATCTTTTTTGTAAAAACCCACAAATGAAAAAAAAAAAAAAAATACATAATCACTTACTTTTGCCCAATGGGGAAATGGAAAGACTGGAGTTCATACTTGAATTTACACTGGATACAGAAGAGGAAGACGAAGATGACTTTCGACCAACAACTCCAGTGCTTCTCCTCTGTAAGGATGGGACTTTCAGTGCAGTGGATTTTAAACCGATCTGAAAAATAAAAGCTGGTCAAACTTGTAAAACAGACAATCAAAACAAACATCCAACATGCTGACAAAATGCTTTATTATTCAAAGCAATTTGTTTTTATTGACATTTTATTTTGTTTAAATGTAGAGCATCAGTGCACTAACATATGTAAAAGATGGACACAAACACTTTAGTCTGGCATAGCTGCATGAACTGTAAACAGCATATAAATGGTGAACATTAGGCAGTAGCATGAAAAACCATTGAAGAATGAAGCTAATTATTTATATATATATATATATATATATATATATATATATATATATATATATATAGGGCTGGGCAATTAATCGAAAAGTAATCGAAATCGACATTCAGAACCTGTAATCGATCAAACTTTTCCAGGTCGATTATTTCAATTACTTTCCCTTTAAAAACACTACCGCGTATGGAGTCACGTGACCCCGCTCCGTTATGTTACGTTATTCCGCCGACATGTCGAGCATGGAGAGCTTAAACACTGACACACCTGAGCAACAAGAGCAGCTTGTACCAAAGAAAAACGCAGTCTCCGTCATTTGGACATATTTTGGCTTCAGTAAGGAGGACATCGAACAAAATGAAGTCAGATGTAGACACTGTAGAAAAACAGTCTTGACGCCCCAAGGTAACACCACCAATTTGTTTCAACACTTGAAGCACAATCACATTACTGAATATGAACAGTGCATGGCTCAAAAAAAACAAAGAGACTGACAAGCGCCCAGCAACAAGTTCCTCCGCAAAGCAGATGTTGATAACACAAGCGTTCACAAATGCCACACAGTATGAGAAGAGTTCAAGAAGATGTAATAACAAATAGCGTCAGTTATTTCTTTCCATCGCAAAGGATATGACTCCCTTGGCTACAGTGGAGCGAAGCGGGTTTAAACACCTCGTTAAAACTCTCGACAGAAGATACACTGTGCCATCGCGGTCACATTTTTCTAAAACTGCGGTGCCAGACATGTACAAGACATGTTGTAAAAATGTATCTGCTGAACTGAAAAATGTTCAACACTTTGCAGCCACATCTGATCTCTGGTCAAGTAGGATGATGGACCCATTCTTGAGCCTTACTTTGCACTACATTGACGACGATTGGAAGCTGCGCCAGAGATGCCTTGAGATGGCATATTTTCCAGCCGATCACGCGGCAGATATGATTGCGCAAGGTCTGAAAGATATGCTTTCTGAATGTTGACCTCGCGGAAGAAAAACTTTCAGCCATTACAACAGACAACGGTGCTAATGTTGTCAAAGCTGCTGCGCTTAATGGATGGTTACGACAGCAGTGTTTTGGACACCGCCTACAACTTGCAATTGGTAAGTACACGTCAGCTTAATTAAATATAATAGCATAAAAGCAAAAGAGGTCATTAGGAAGCTTTTTTAAAGGGAGTGAGGCAACACCTTCAGCAAGTTCAGCTACACCCACTCTGTCACTTCAGCAATCGCTAGAAGCAGAGATGAGCAGCTATTTGGTGTCCCCCATGCTGGATAGTGAGGCAAATCCACTGGACTGGTGGAGGAAGCATCATGTACACTTTCCACTCTAAGTAAGGTGGCAAAAAAGTATCTCTGCATACCAGCTACTAGCTCCCCATCAAAGCGGGTTTTCAGTTCGGGCGGAAACATTGTTACATGCCTCAGGTCCTGCCTGAAACCTGAAAAGGTTAACATGCTCGTGTTTCTTAGTAAGAACTTAGAGTAAATTCATGTTCATATAGTGACATGACAAGATCGCTAAGATCACTTCATGCAACAGTGTTTAGAGAGTTCTATTTTCATTACAACATTAAAATATTTGTTTACAGAAGATGCAAGAAATGCACTGTTTAAAATATTATTTATAGGATATATAAGAGTTATTTTATTTAGAAGAGATACTGTTTATTTTCTACTTTTAATAAGAAAAACATTGAAAATAATTTATTTTGTTTCCAAAAGTGCAAGTTATTTATTTTTACTTTTTTATAAGAACAAAGTGACTGTTCGTTTTAGGCAATGTGTGCTTTAATTTCAGTTGTTCAACATTGATGTTCAATAAATAATCACAGATAGAAGATAGTGTGTTTCCTTCAATTATTTTAAAATCAAGTAATGCACCCTTCATTCAAAAATCTCTCACTTGTAATATGTGAGCATATTTACTGTATAAAACTTGTCAGTGAACTATGAGGGCAAAATAAATAAATAAATAAATCGTTCATTAATCGTAATCGAGTTAAAATGTTCACTTAATCGAGATTTTGATTTTAGGCCAAATCGCCCAGCCCTATATATATATATATATATATATATATATATATATATATATATATATAAAAACAGCAGGCCAACTTTTGTCATGGTTTCAGTTATCACAATTAACTGGATGAAGTATATGCTTTCTATATTTCAGCATTTACTGTACCTCCAATACTTATATACTGTAATAAAGTTGAATCAAACACCTTACACAAGTGGCATGATGTATAGTCAGATAGGTTGGTAAAATTAGGATAGCTTTCATTTATGTGGAACCAGTAGCAGGTCCCACGGTGCAGTAAAACTTAGAATTTAAACCTTGATCACTAAATCAATGTAAAGAGATCACTAACCCAATTACTTGATAAACAATTACACTACACAACACAAACCACTACTTTTACATTACTCTGCCTATCAAGAGCGACAGTGGTGGGTGGCATTTGTTCTAAGCCAATTCTACTTAATGCTTGAACTCCTTTCTTGATTATGACTGTTTCAGAACTCAGCAGGTCAGTTTAATGTTGGTGGTGTGCAGCGGTGTTCGTGGACAGTCTAATGTCTGGATGTCTGTAAAATTTTGTTCATTCTGCACTCTACTACCATGGTTTTCTTCATTCTTGTAACTGAATAGCAGGAAAATTTTCTACAGGTTAATAAGTAAATACAAATCTGTAAACCAATATGAAGCCAAGGACAGGTTGCATCAATTATATATGGATGATTTTAATTAAAATTGACAGAATCCTGTGCCCAAAACAGACAGAAGCCAACTAATAAAAGAAATTGGTATAAAGAAAAAAAGTTTCTAGTGGAAACTTCAGATGTAATAAAAATCAGTGGATATTGTGAATGCCAAGTAAAGTTGAGACCTGTACTCTTGACCAATGTATAATGCATACTTGCCTTGATACAAAATTATTTCTGCAGCCTCCTTTGGACAATACAACAAAACACACTATGTTTTGCTCCTCAATAAAAAAAAATCCACTAAAGCATGTTCATCCAACTCTATAGGGGATGTAAACCACAAATCTGGAATACTGTAAATAATCAATTTATAATATTGTGGATTCTTCTTTCAGAACATTTGGGGGACCAGTGTTGATTTCACAAACAAAAATGAAGAAAAATACTCATCAACTACATTTTTGTGGTGTTGAAAATTAAACTATATAAACATTTGCCTATAATGAAAACTAAGAAATGTTTTTAAAATTATAGCTGACAAAAAATGAAAATGTTACAGATGACAACTGGACAAAGAGTAATGTGAAGTGTAAAACAGAACACAACACTTTACACAACCTCTATTATACATGACAATGCCCACCAACCAATAAACACAAATGTAGTGGTTAGTTTTAACATTTAAGATGCATGCACGCTTCTAATTGGATAACGTTACTTTGGGCACATGAGCTGACGTGGGCATCAGGGAATTATCACATCTGCATGGCGTTCACAATATCGCACCATTCCCCCTTATTGCTCAACATGGAATAACTAGTTATAATGTTTTCAAAAATAAAATCCCTGTGTAAGCAAGGTGGAAAGAACACTACAAACCCAAAGAGGCTTCTAGAGGCACACCATCTTGAGATTCATATTAAAGGTATGTGTAATGAATTATTATCTATGTGGTTAGATTGCTAGTGACTTACCCAGCACCACCACAGTTACCTCCTCAACAAGTGTCAAGCAGCAAATCAAGATGTATAAGCAGGAGGTGCTCTCACAAACCCATCCGCAATTACATAGACTTTTGACTCGGACAAAGAAACACTGTATACCATACTCTAAAACCTTTTCCTCTACACCTCTTGACTATCCCAGCTTCCCAGGTTTTTGCAGGAGTCTTAACATCACAGGGAATCCCACTAGTTTATGCTGTAGAAAAGATTAATTTTTTGCATTAAAATGGTTCAAATCAAATTTGCCGGAAGGTTGCCTTTTTTTTTTCTTTTTTGCTGAAAGACCTTTTCAATAAAAAGAAAAAAGATAAAATATGTGTTGCTTGGTCCAGCCTTGTCTGGCAGAATCTTACATAGCATGTTAAATCATATAGCAGTTGAAACATTATGATGACAGACTATAGCTACCTCATTTTGACCAAGGTCTTTTGAAGTAAATCCATTCGACACCCACTCTTTATTTTATGTTAACTAATAATTACATGCAATTTGGCTCATCATTGCATTTGTTAGATCAACAGTTTAGAAGTTCAATATATTCTGTGTGTATACACAAAGAGGATATTCAACTGATTGACTAATTTAGTTTACTAAAACTAGAATAAAACCAACAATAATAAAATGATTAAAATGTAACTAAAACTCATTATAGTCATAAGACTAAAACTACATCAAAATGTATTGTCCAACTTATCACTGCTGTGGTCCAAAGTAAACAAGTACTTTTGTTCTTGTGGGCATTATTCTCTTTATTTCTTTCCCAATACTTATTTTAAATGCATAAGTTAGGATGGTGAAATGTGTACAAATTCAATTAAATCTAACCTAGACGAACTAGAATTAACCCCAAATGCATATTATTTTAGCAGCAATATTTGGTTCGAATACTTTTAAAGATAACCTTTGTTTATAATGTCTGAAGGTAAGTACCTTTCACATTCTGATTTTCTCCAAGTTTTTAATCATAAAATGATGAGAAAATGCCAACACTAACATAACATGGTTTAAACACAACTGACAATGGTTTACTTTCATATACAAGTTTACTGAGGCAGATGCCATGAAAAAAGTAAAACATGTGTACATAAAATAAAAGTATACAAAACTGGACTACACTGTAAAAGTAACTACAATCCTTTTTTTGCCAGCATCTGTACAAATTTCAGAAATGTTAAAAATTAGTAAGGCACTTATTGTAGCAGAATACAGTAAAATAAAATGAAAATCCCATCAAGCCCAAAGGAAAGAGGATATCAAATGGATTTTTTAGTATATTTTCATCCAGTCTGTACAGTATTGTTTTTATTTTTTAGAAATTTTTTTTATCAAAGAAATGAAGGTTTTTTTTGTTTTTTTTACCACCATGGTAGCACTCAGTCAGGAGTGAAAGAATGTAAAACAGAAACTAATCATTTTTTGTATCACAATAACTGTAAAATAAAGTAATACCACATTAAGAAATTGAAATATGCAGTGTAAGGTCCTCATCCTGCATTGTGCCAATAATAATAATAATAATAATAGGGGCTTTATATATGAAAAAAACATGTCGTTCTTTTCTACATTAAAACTGCACCCAATGTATACAAATGAGTTCAGCAGACAAACATACCTTGCTGGATTTGACGGTTGTAACTTTTCCCAAAAAGCTACTGTTTTGGGAGGAGTCACTGACATCAGAAGCAATGCTAATGTTATCAGATGAATGATCACTGCTGTTCCTTTGTCTTCTTGCAGGACTGAAACTCTTTTGACCATTAGACTGGTTGAAAAAACAAAAGAAAAAAACTATGCTGAAATGCACTTGCAAATATAAGCCAGCAGTCATTTCGATGGTGCATAAGCTGATATCAAATCATTATCAAGACGGGTTGTCACATATTTGAAGTGTCCGAGATTATTAATAGCAAAAGACCATTCTATCAGTATATTTTTTCTTATTACATTGAGTACCTAAGTGATTTTGACTAGTTGTTTATGCAAAGATTTATTGTTAACATTGGCACTAGACATGTGACCGCCCAGAACCCTTTGCATGATTTTGCAAGCAAGATCTAAAAAACCCGAGTTGGAAACATTTAGGTTACTGCATCAATTCAAATTTGGAAATGCACATATTCTTTATAAAAGTTGTATTACACTTTAAATTCCAAGTATATGAATACGTACCTTTGCTATTGGCAGTTGCCCAGCTTTAGTAATTTTCTCGGTTGCTTTGAGGGGAATCATTTTGCTTGGGAGAATTTGCTTTGTATATGAAAAGCTAGGATCTTTTTTACTCTTCTTTGTTAAACTGCATCTCATATTTTTTCGAGAAGGACTAACAGTACCATTGTGCATTTTCAAAGGACTTGAAGTGCCAGTGGAGATCTTGAGGTGTTGTTGGACTGCTGGTGGGAGTATTCTAAAAGGACTATCTTGGACACAGAAAGTTTCCCGTTTTATTGGGCTCACAACAGTTCCTTTTACATTCTGAAACACATTAAGTTTTGAATCAGAATCTTCAACAAACTGTTCAGCATTTTTGTTTCGAATGGGTATATTTTCTTTTGATGCTTCATCACTGTTGTCTGTAATTTTTTCAAACTGCTTCACAAGCAAGTGAGCCTCCTTAAAAATCTCAACAAACTTGTCCCCAGTCAAAGGGCTCCAGTTTATCAGTTGCTCAACAGGAGACTTTGTGTGCGGCTCACTAAGAACTTCAGCTTGCATCTCAATGTTGACAGAAACACATTTTTCCTTATGACCTACAGGTCCAACAAAAACTTCATCATCCTCATCTTCATTATCTTCTTTCCCACTAGTAGCAGAAGAAATATAGATGTGAGATGGAAACAAAACAATATTCATAAATGGTTTCTAACAAAAAAGTACTGTCAGGCTCTTGCTGTATGAAATTTTTAAATTGTACTCAAACATTTGCATTAATACCCATCCAAAGGGTTTCCACTAATGTGAACCTAATCAGCCATATACTGTATTATTTACGTCTACTTGTTCAGGTCATATTAAACTAACCTGTGCACTACATGCACACAGTCATTGTAAGTATCCCACTTTTTAAAATGTGAATTGGCTTCAGTGCCCTGAAATTGGGTAGATATAGTAAATGCTTCCAAGTTTAGTGTTGCATAGAGCGACACTTGTTGAATCATGAGAAAACAATCCTCAACAAGTTGACAGGCTTACGCTTCATGCAAGATGTTCTAAGTTAAACACACATACAAGTATGTATGTGTGCTCAAGTACAGTAAATTGGTAAAGCATTGACGGGCGAGCAAAATATCACTTTTAAATGCATTATATAGTGTTCATCTTCATACAGTAGCCAACATGTCCAACTAGCTAGTATACTTGAAATATTACTTTTTGCATTAACATGACAGAGTGAACTAACATGTTACTTGAGCAAATAAATTACTCATTAACTAATACGGTCTTCCCGAGTCTCTTACTGTGTAACTAAGAAAGCATGTAATATAGCACTTTAAGTTATCATTCTAAACCAATGGTAATTGTGTAAAAAATTACACACCTAAGATGATATAATAAAAAAGGTTACCGAGATTAAATACACAATTATTTTGCTTCCAAATTATTTTCAAAATCTTCCATCAGAGGCATTCTCAGTTACAGCCGACAAATTATGTCAGACTAGGTGCTGTAAATTTGAGTAATTGTGAACAGCATTGTGAGAAAAACTAAGATAAACATTCTACAGTTATAATTAAGTAGCACAGGGTCTTGCTAATTCACATGTATTTCTCAAACAACTAAAGAAACCATACACTGAATAAACCTATAGACAAGAGCCTCCTCTTCCTCTTCAATTATTCTGACTTATGTGCCAGGTCAACGAGGCTGATAAGCCTTTTCCATTTAGTTCAGTTTTACACATGGTTGGCATAATCGAATTTAATGGATTTAGGCTTTTGTATATAAGCCTATGTCCAAAAAAAAAAAATCAGTGAGCCCAACCATGAGAAAGGTTGTGTGTACTTCAAACAAACAATGCAGAGCTTCCCTTCTAAACCTCCAAACTGAGTGTTTAAACTCTAGGTTCTATGGGCTATTTTTGTCATTGAGATCTATAGTACGTACACACTAATTTTCACAGAAATACCTTTGATCGGCATTCAAGAAAAGCAGGCGATCACGTACTCCTTAAATGTAAACTTTGTAATTTTTTCTACCTATATAAAAATATGCTGACAATATAAACGTGGTTTTTAACTTGTTTCTTTTGTTAGAAGAAAAATACTTAAAAACTTTATACACTGTATTTTATTAGTACTAGGGTGTTGTGAGAAGTCAAGCGGCTAACATGGTACTATATATTTCTTGAAATTAATGTGAAAAAAGCAAATTAAACTGTCGTGGGTTTTAAAAGTAAAAAAGACAATACAGTACTCACGTTTGCTTAAAGAAATGAGCAAATATTTGAACAGGTCACATCCTGTTTGTATGCAAGAACAGTTTGATGATCACTTTAGATTGTGTTTGCATTCTGACAAGGACTGAAAAACTTTTACAAAAGGTGGTTTTTCATGCACTTACTGACTTTACCATTTTTAAATGCTTTTGTTTAATAGTGTTCTATTCTTTAATCTCATCTATTGAGACAAAGGCACTACAGTTGATCAAATGTCAGTTTTTTTACGATTTTAATCTTATAGAGCAAACCTTTTGTTTTAGCAGTTTGACATCAATTGCTTTATGGTAAAAGGTTAATTCACCAGAACTGACGTGAATTCCACAAAATGTTATTTACGCAAGCATTTTTAATATTTTACCTTTCTTAACCTTGACGTTTCCTCCACTAAGCTGTAAAGTGTGACTGATTGGATTTAACAACAAGGTGTGGATATTGCAGATCTGATTTATGTACATCTAATATCAACTTGTCAAGCTAATGTGGGATCTGATAGCTTAACTGCGGCACCTGAATTATGTCTTCCAGACAAGTATCACTACTAATTCCTTTTGTAAGGTAGTAGCACAGGTCGGGATTGTGTAAGGTGTCCCTAGTATATATAATATAAACTGCACATATGTACTGAATAAAAGTATTACCTTAATGGAGATAATGGAAGCTCAAAATCAAATTTCTCCTCGGAAAGAAGGGGTAATTCTGAAACGAAATGCAGCCATTTGGTTGTGAAATTTCAGTAAATTACCTGTTATATTAGCAGAGCAGAAATGCCAAAGGTCTACTTACCAGAGTCTGTTCTGTTCATCATAGATTTGCCTAACTGGCAGTTCCCGAACCTTGAAGAAAGAAAACTACGTTTAATGCTCTGTTTATAAACACAAATGCCTATCCATCACATATTACAGGCAAATTACACGACATCCAAAGGCAAACACGCAGGACTTACCCTGTAGCTGAAAGCCAGTACAGCAGTCCCGAATAACTTTGTACGTTTAAGAGCTTCACTGCGGAGGCACGTGGTTGTAACACTTGGTAACGCAGAGTTTGCCGACAAATAACACATACAAGTAACAGCCAAGACAACGAAAAATGTGCAAGAATAAAGAAAGATTCCCAGAGTTAAATGTTACACAAGCGAACACAGTAACGTTTACACCTAGAAGCAGAAGCAGCACTAGTGCCTTCGCCAGTATCCACCAATATTATTAAGGTATTTCCTCGATAAACGTATCATTAAAGTATTTCTTAAACCGGTTGATTTTTTTTTTAATAAGTAATTTTAATAAAGTGACTATTTTGTTCAAAGTTGCTGCTTCTTTCTTCAAAACAAGGTGGATGCAATATATGCCGCACGTCGTTTAAAATAAACACGTGACACAAAAGCGCATCCTCATTCGTTAGTTTAAACATTTGTACAGCGTTTACTCTTTGAGCATGCGCATCTATTTGTTGCGCATTGGGTATTGTAGTTTAATGAGAGCATGTTTGCAGTACGGAAGCCCTGTGCAGGATTTTTGCAAATACTTTATCTTTCCATGTCACTCTTGCGAAACTTGCTGTATCACCTCGTGTTTTTTTAATCTCGCTCAAAATGCATTAATCGCTTCTATTTTAATGTATGTATTTAGATATATTTATAAAAAGAACAAATGCTTTTTTTTAATCGGATAATTTTAATACAGTACGTACAAACTGCCGTACGTTATTAAAAAAAAGAACGGAAAAGGACTTTCGTGGTAAAAATGACGAAAATAAAAATATACACTTTCATAAGGTGGTATCCACGATTTAAAAATCGTTCTGTAATCGGTGAAGTGTTTTGAGTGATTATATAATAAGTTGGGTAGACAGGATTCGGTATCTGTTTTATGTATTGTGTGAATGACACATCTTTCCGTTGAACATTATACAACTCCTATTTTGCATAATTGTAATATGCAACCACAATAAATTATTGTTATCTTTTAGTAAACATGTAACAAGCTGTACGCTTGCCAGAAGACTGGCAGAAGTAAAGGAAGCTTCAGATATGTATGCACAACTAAGGAGGCTGGTAGTAGGCAATAAACTGGCTTAACATCTCGAATACTATAAAATAATTCTTTGCATAAAGTCTTGTAAATCAATTACATGTTAGCTGGATAAGCTGTTACAGTGAATAACAAAACACATTTTATGGATCATTCTTTTGTTTCAAAAATATCAGTAATCTGTCCCTAGTAATCAATGTCAAATGCTAAAGTTTTCATTTCATAGCCTTTCATTGAGTTACTGCAGATCTCTTTTTAATGAACTTATAGCATAATGTGTTAACACTTGTCACACACGTGCGCATGGGAGGCAGCTAAAGGGCTTGAGTAAGAGCAATTCTGAATCAGACCAGGATGTGGCAGAGTGCGCGGACTCTTTTTCTCCCTTTCCTGTAGACCATTCGCGGGAGGTTCCACCTGGCCCTCTTGACGTCACTTCCGGGTCCGAGCCTATGGAGGAAGACCTTGCCGGCTCTGGCCCCTGTGATGTCACATCCGGGCTCAAGCCTATGGTTGATGACCCTCGTGAGCCCGACCCCTTTGACCTCACTTCCTGTCTTCCCCTTTAAAAGCCTCCACCTTTTCCCTAATTCCATCAGTTCTGTTTTGGTCTCAGTTTTGTGCACAGCAGTGCTATCATTTAAACTTCAATTTGCAGCCAGGAAACCAAATATACAGGTGGCTGCCCCAAACCTTACTATGGCTCTTTGTGGAGTTTGTGACACACTTTAAAACCAACAGTTTTAAAATTGTTCTACTAGATTGATTGATACCAGTCAAACACAACTCACCTCACATGGAAGATTACTTGTATAATATGTGGTTTTTTAAGTATCCCAGAATCCTCCTCAAGGTAAAAGGTTTTTCTGTGTTCAGCTCAGTAGCTGAAGGTGTAATTCTTCCTTGTAGAGATGAACTAACAATGACATTATAAGCGTCATGAATTGTAGCTACCCCTGGCTGTGTCTGGTTCAGTTTACTAATGTGTATATACTGTATGGAAACAATTTTCCCATCTTTACATTTTAGAGGGTGACTTTGACACTAACAGAGTTTAACACTGTTGATGTTGCTGCATACAGTCTGCAGACACGAAAACAGCTGCATCTGTAAGCTATAAGATCATTAAATAATGCCGTGATTGTGTATACCTTAGAGTGTTACAGGTGCATATTCAGCATTTTCATATGTGTGAACATATTGCATGCCAGACAGGAACTAATTTAAAGATTATACCTTTATCCATTTCCTCTCAAGTCAGCATGACTACAATGTTGAAAAAGAACAGTGACTCTACCACTGACCCGCCTCTATCTCTGCTCCTTGTGGTCTTCAGGCCTTAGAGGCCAGAAGGGACAGAATTTTACATTATCTGAGACCTACTCATTTTAGTTTATTTTGCCCCAGCAACACTTTGGCACAAGGCAATAAATGAAGGAGTGCTGGTTGGATCCCCAAAAATTTATTTTACAGTATGTATTATTGCCTCTTTTACAAGATATAATTCTTCTCCCGTTAGGGGTTGCCACAGCGAATCATCTTCTTCCATATCTTTCTGTCCTCTATATCTTGTTCTGTTACGCACATCACCTGCATGGCCTCTCTAACCACATCCATAAACCTTTGCTTAGGCCTTCCTCTTTATCTCTTTCCTGGCAGCTCTATCCTTACCATCCTTCTCCCAATATACTCAGCATCTCTCCTCTGCACATGTCCAAACCAGCACAATCTCGCCTCTCTGACTTTGTCTCCCAACCGTCCAACTTGAGCTGACCCTCTAATGTACTCATTTCTAATCCTATCCATCCTTCTCACACCCAGTGCAAATCTTAGCATCTTTAACTCTGCTACATCCAGCTCTGCTTTCTGGTCAGTGCCACCATCTCCAACCCATATAATATAGCTGGTCTCACTACCATCCTGTAGACCTTCCCTTTCACTCTTGCTGATATCCGTCTGTCACAAATCACTCCTGACACTATTCTCCACCCATTCCACCCTGCCTGCACTGTCTTTTTCATCTCTCTTCCACAATCCCCATTACTCTGTACTGTTGATCCCAAGTATTTAATCTCATCCACCTCTGGTAACTCTACTCCCTGCATCCTCACCATTCCACTGACCTCCCTCTCATTTACACACATGTATTCTGTCTTGTTCCTACTGACCTTCATTCCTCTCCTCTCTAGAGCATATCTCCACCTCTCCAGGGTCTCCTCAACCTGCTCCCTACTATCGCTACAGATCACAATGTCATCAGCAAACATCATAGTCCACAGGGACTCCTATCTAATCTCGTCTGTCAACCTGTCCATCACCATTGCAAATAATAAAGGGCTCAGAGCCGATCCCTGATGTAATTCCACCTCCACCTTGAATGCATCTGTGACTCCCACCGCAGACCTCACCACGGTCACACTTTCCTCATACATATTCTCTAAATACAACTCTTACATACTTCTCTGCCACTCCCGACTTCCTCATACAATACCACAACTCCTCTCGAGGCACCCTGTCATATTCTTTCTCCAGGTCCACAAAGACACAATGCAACTCCTTCTGGCCTTCTGTAAACTTCTCCATCAACACCCTCAGAGCAAACATTGCATCTGTGGTGCTCTTTCTTGGCATGAAGCCATACTGCTGCTCACTAATCATCACCTCACTTCTTAACCTAGCTTCCACTACTCTTTCCCATAACTTCATGTTGTGGCTCATCAATTTTATCCCCCTGTAGTTTCTACAGTCCTGCACATCCCCCTTATTCTTAAATATCGGCACCTGTTCACTTCCTTCTCCACTCCTCAGGCATTCCCTCACTTTCCAAGATTCCATTAAACAATCTGGTTAAAAACTCCACTGCCATCTCTCCTAAACACCTCCATGCTTCCACAGGTATGTCATCTGGACCAAAGGCTTTTCCATTCTTCGTCCTCTTCATAGCTCTCCTTACTTCCTCCTTGCTAATCCATTGCACTTCCTGATTCACTATTTCCACATCATCCAACCTCTTCTATCTCTTGTTTTCTTCATTCATCAGCCTCTCAAAATACTCTTTCCATCTGCTCAACACACTCTCCTCACTTGTGAGTATGTTTCCATCCTTATCCTTTATTACCCTAACCTGCTGCACATCTTTCCCAGCTCGGTCCCTCTGTCTAGCCAATGACAGGTGTCCAACCTCTCATACAACTCATCATACGCCTTTTCTTTAGCCTTCACCACCTCTCTCTTCACCTTGTGCCTTATCTCCTTGTACTTTTGTCTACTTTCTGCATCTCTCTGACTATCCCATTTCTTCTTTGCCATCCTCTTCCTCTGTATACTCTCCTGTACTTCCCCATTCCACCACCAGATTTCCTTTTCCTTCTTCCTCTGTCCAGATGTCACACCAAGCACCCTTCTTGCTGTCACCCTTACTACATCTGCTGTAGTTTCCCAACTGTCTGGTAATTCTTCACTACCACCCAGTGCATGTCTCACCTTCTCCCTAAACTCAATCTTGCAGTCTTCCTTTAACAACTTCCACCATTTGATCCTTGGCTCTGCCCTCACTCTCTTCCTCTTCTTGATCTCCAACGTCATCCTACAGACCACCATCCTATGCTGCTTAACTACACTTTCCCCTGCCACCACTTTGCAGTCTTCAATCTCCTTCAGATTGACTCTTCTGCATATGTAGTGATCTACCTGTGTGCATCTTCCTCTACTCTTGTACATAACCCTATGTTCCTCCCTCTTCTCAAAATACATATTCACTACAGCCATGTCCATCCTTTTGGCAAAATCCACTATCCTCTGACCTTCTTCCTTCCTCTCCTTGACACAATACCTACCCATCACCTCCTCGTCTCTTCTGTTCCCTTCACCAACATGTCCATTGAAATCTGCTCCAATCACCACTTTCTGTCCCTTGGGTACACTGTTCATCACTTCATCCAACTCACTCCAAAAATCTTCTTTCTCATCCATTGCACACACAACTTGCAGGGCATATGCACTAACACCATTCATCATCACACCTCCAATTTCCAGCTTCATAATCATTACTTTGCCTGACACTCTTTTCACCTCCAAAACACTCTTGACATAATGTTCCTTCAGAATAACCCCTACTCCATTTCTCCTCCTATCCACACCATCCATCCATCCATCCATTTTCCAACCCGCTGAATCCGAACACAGGGTCACGGGGGTCTGCTGGAGCCAATCCCAGCCAACACAGGGCACAAGGCAGGGAACCAATCCCGGGCAGGGTGCCAACCCACCGCAGTATCCACACCATGACGGAATAATTTGAATCCATCTCCAATCCACCTGGCCTTACTCCCCTTCCATTTAGTCTCTTGCACGCACAATATATCAACCTTCCTTCTCTCCATCATATCTGCTAACTCTCTCCCCTTACCAGTCATACTGCCAACATTCAAAGTTCCTACCCTCAGTTAACACTCTTTACATTCCTCCTCTCCTCTTTCCTCCAGACACGTCTCCCCCTTCTTCTTCTCCTTCGGCCAACAGTAGCTCAGTTTCCACCAGCACCCTGTTGACTAACAATACTGGTGGCGGTCGTTGTTAACCCGGGACTCGACCGATCCAGTATGGAAATTTGTATTGTTGTCCGCATATTGAATTGGCAAAATGTTACACCGGATGCCCTTCCTGACATAACCCTCCCCATTTATCTGGGCTTGAAACCGGCATGAAGAAACATACTAGTTTGTGCATCCCCTGTGGCTGGGTATTTTTTTTACAAGATATAATATGGATGTAAAAATAACACAACTGAATATAAAAATAATGTTACAATTTTATGTTTGTGATGTTCATATTAGTTATGTTCATTTTGGCGACCACTACTGAAAATGGAAATGACTAAAATCCTGGGGCTTACATTAAATACATTGTCCAGATGGCAAGGGGTGTGTCTTGTACATTTCTTAATAATCTGTGTTGACTAAAAGATCCTTTTGTTTTTCCTTAAGCAAGCTCACTTGAACTACACCTTTTTGAAACTCTATCTGTCTAAGGCCTCAGAAAAACCTCTTAGCTCTATGCAGCACAGCCTGTTTTATGTAATTCAGAGTTTTCCAAAAAAGACAGTCATGCAGTCTATTCTGGAACTTACAAGCAATCACTCCCGGAGTCATTTATTTGAGAAAAAACAGGCAAAGAAAAAGGAACAGATTTTTGACCAACTTTGAATCAAGAAGTGAACATTTTTTTTTACATTTTGGAAATGAATTCCAGTCGAAGGTAGGTTCAATTTTTCATTTATGAATATATGTCATTCAATTTGCATTAAAGACGGTTAGTGAAAAACCTTAAATCTTGGCAATTAACACCATCTCCAGCATAGTCATTTAAAAATGCTTTTACTGTGGTACAGATCATTGTTTATGAATGTCTGTGAGATTAAAACAGACCTCTTACTTTAGTAATCAACTTTAGTCACCAATTGTTGTCCTTGAATAATAATCCTACTAATACAATAAGAATTTACAAACCTGGTTCTTAAGATTTACACTTTGATATATGTAGAACTGATTATTTTAAGATGGGCTTCTGTCTCATGTTGCTCTCAGGAACTCCACCTCTCTGAGAGCATGTAATACTAAAATAATAGCGTTCAGAAAAAGATGGGTGGGTAATACGGAATAATTATAGCATTAGATTTGTGCTAAGACTCAGATATCAACAGTTTTTAATAATGGTGCCCAAATTTTAAAATCTGAACAGAGAATATGTTACTTACCAATCAATTTATTATTTAAACAACAATCATGGGGCATTCGTTTTAAATGATCGTTGTGATCATTTAGCTTTTAGGATTTTGAGTATAAACCTCCTTAGGCAGCATATTGTACATAAATTAGTTTCAAAGCAGTTTATAGCAGTTACAGTACATATGTTTCATTTGCTTGATGTTCCTTTTTTCATTAAATAGCAATTTGAAAATGCACCTTCATAATGAATGCTTTTCTAATGTGCTTAACATACACTAAGTGACTTTTTTATTAGGTACTGTACACTTGCCTTTCGCACATAACTGACAATTTAATCACTGTCACATGTGCTCCCATCCATCAATCCATTTTTCTAAACACACTTATTCTATTACAGGGTCTCAAGGATATCATATCCCAGTAATATCAGGACAGGAACCAACTGTGGATGAAATGTTTATCCATGAAGGGCACACACACTAACACACTCATCCATACAAGGCCACTTTGCAGCCACCAAACAACTAAACAGAAACGTCTTTGAGATGTGGGAAGACAACTGGAGCTTGTAAGAAATGTGTAAACTCCACAAAGTAATGATGCTTCAAATGTAGGGTTTTTCATGGATGACATAGGAGTAACAAAAATAGCCATCACTCAAAAAACATAAAAACAGCAGCACCCTGTGTTTAAAAAAAAACTACTGATGAAAAGGCCAAAAAAAGCAACACACACAGATAAGAAATAGCCTTCATCGGTCAACCTTTAGCACACTATGAAAGGGATATTGAAAGAGTTGTATCTTAAAGCACAAACCATTGTAACTAGTTATGGATATTTCATGGCAAAAAGACAAAAATAGGTTGGTGCAGTGGACTAAGAAACTCAAATAATGGACAAAGAAGTATAGGAATAACTGAAGTGGAAGAACTGGATAAGGAAAAAAAGAATACTTGGGTGTCTCTGACTTCTGCTGAGGGTAATCAATGTTGGCTGGTTGTGAGTCTACAGTAGCAGCCAAAAGTTCTGGCAGTGACACAAATGTTGTGTTTTGCAAACTTAGCTGCTTCAGCATTTTTAGATTTTTTAAAATGTTTCTATGGTATACTCAAGAACAATTATAAACATTTCATAAGTTTCAAAGGCTTTTATTGGCAAGTTCATCAAATCTATGCAAAGAGTCAATATTTACAGTGTTGACCCTTCTTCTTCATAACTTCTGCAATTTGCTCTGACATGCTGGATATCAGCTTCTGGGCCAAATCCTGACTGATGGTGATCCATTCTTGCCTTTTTAGTGCTTGGAGTTGATCACAATGTGTTGGCTTCTGCTTGTCCACCCACGTTTTGAGAACTGAGCAAAGGTTTACAGTGGGATTAAGATCAGGGAAGATTCCTGGCCATGGGTCCAAACTTTCAATGTTATGATCTCCGAGCCACTTCATTATCACTTTTGCCTTGTGTCATGGTGCTCCATCTTGCTGTAAAATAAACAGATCATCACCAAATTGTGCCTAGATTGTTGGGAGAAGTTGTTCTTGGAGGATGTTTAGATAGCATTCTTTATTTATGGCAGTGTTTTGGGCAGAATTGTGAGTGGACCCACTCCCTTGGATGAGAAGCAACACTTAGATTATCTCAGGATGCTTTACTGTTGGCACGACACAGGACTCATGGTAGTGTTCACCTTTTCATTCACTAGACAATCGATTTTCCAGATGTCCCAAACAATTGGAAGGAGGATTCATGCGAGAAAATAACTCCTCTGCTGTGCAATCCTTGTACTTCCTGCAGAATTTCAGTATGTCCTTGATGTTTTTCTTGGAAAAAAGTGGCTTCTTTGCTGCTCTTCTTGACACAAGGCCATTCTCCAAAAGTCTTTGCCTCACTGTGCATGCAGATGCACTCAAACCCACCTGATGCCAGTATTGAGCAAGGTCTGCACTGGTGGCAACACAATTCTGTAGCTGATTCCTTAGGAGGAGACGGTCCTGGTTGTTGCTGGACACTGTTAGCTGATCATTCTGACCAGGGAAGAGAGAGGAACCAGACCCAGAAGAGATGGCCAGAACAAATGGACGGATAGCCCAACAGAAGTGGAAGAGGTCATGCTGGGAATGCTGGGAGATGTAATCTGGCAATACAGCTGTGCTGGGGACCATGAGTGCCACAAGGGGCCACTGTAGGGAGATGCGCTCCCCAATTTATAGGACTTCTGTGTGACCTGGAAGTACTTCAATCGGGCAATCGCCGTGGTACCGGAAGTACTCCTGGGTCTGTAATAAAAGGGACTGAACTCCCTCATCCAGGCGAGTCAGAGCTGGGAGAACGTAGAGCAACACTCGACTGGAGGAAGGCATTTCGGTGGTAAGAAGAAAAGAGGAGAGAGAAATCTGTATATTTGTGTGTTTTGTTGCTTTATGTCGGTGTGTTTAATAAAACCTTCCATCATTTGGGACTCTTGGTGTGATCGTGTTTAGGGGTTTGGGGTTCGGTGATGCCCCGGTTTCCATCACAGGGTTTCTGTAACAAACTTATTTTTTTACGCTAATAAAACTCTTTGAAATGAATTAATATACATCTGCTCACTCTTCACAATAATACAAAAACAACGTGAACTGCCACCACAAAAACTAAAGCTGTCGTCAGGACCTTAAAAAGATTTGCCTATGGTTCTCCTATGGTGCTTCCTGAAAACTTGTCATGAAATGTGCTCTATTAAAGATAAAAGCTGTATTTAAATACATACTGATGTATGATAATTGTAATTAATCCATTTGAAATTTGACTTGTTGCTTTCAATTTTTAGGATTCAGCCCCTGCGGGCCAGAAGGCAAAAAATCTCCTTGAATGCTGAAATCTTGGGAAACAAAATAGCTTACCAGGGAGTGAGCAGTAAAGAAGTTGCTACATACATCATGATGATTCTAATTATTGCTGTGGTGTTGTGGTGTTCTTGGACAAAAAGGAGTCTTTATAAATGATATATCAGAACTATGTAAGAATAATAATAATTTCCCCTTGGGCTTAATAAAGTATCTATCTATCTATCTATCTATCTATCTATCTATCTATCTATCTATCTATCTATCTATCTATCTATCTATCTATCTATCTATCTATCTATCTATCTATCTATCTATCTATCTATCTATCTATCTATCTATCTATCTATCTAAGGAAAAAGGATAGTTGACTGAAGAAACAAAAGACTGACGACAGTGCTGTTCACAGAAATCGACATACCTGAGAGTCTTTCAATAACTATGCACTGGTTTGATAATGATTTTCTTGTAAATATTGTATATACAATGGTTTAAGTGTATTTCTCCTAAACATCTGACCAAGTGTATCTTATTTGCAGCAAAAAAGTTTTTTTTTTTAATTTTTAAATATTTTGTTAAATATGTCCTTTCTATGCAAAGGCAGAAAGTAGGTCAATGTTGTTGGAAGAAACAACATTTTTGAGAAAAAAATGCAATTTTTTGTGTGTGATTTTAGTTTTGTGAAAAAAAGCAAAAACAAGTATTTCATTGTTAATTGCTCATAATGGTAAATATACTAAAGACAGTATATCTGTTAATTTTTTACTTGATCTTTCTGGTCAGTATTAAGGGGAGGCAAATGATGCTAAAACACACATCCATTATTGGACCCACTTGATCCAGTTCAGGACGGTCAATTCAGAAAGTAACAACTAAAAAAAAATTTATTCTTTTAAGAAAAAATTAGGCAGAAAATTGATCCCATAGGTGGAAAGGAAGTGCTTATCTTCTGTGCTGCTTGAAAGCATTAGCCTCAGTGTACATCTTTGCTCCATTTTATGAGGAAGTCTTTGTTTAATCAAAAGTAATTCTTTATGCACAGATTATGCTAATCATTGATGTGTGCAATGAAAAAAATGAGTAAATAAGAATTACTAGAGATGGTTAGGCAAGCTAGCAGTGGCATATGTACATATATGATATATACAGTGCTTAATCATTTATTTAATCAAAATTGTTTATTTAACAGAAAATCAAATTCTCTATGTACAAAGATAAGCAATAGTGTATTCTTTGGCTCCTGTGACAGCAACATAATGTTTCCTATAAATGCTAACAAGACTTTTACATCATGGATTTTGGTTCATTCATCTTTATAAACCTCCACAGTTTGACACCATTACCCAGGGTGATTTACAAGGTCAGGATATGTTACAACTGTTTACAGATACTTTACTACAGACAAATTAAACAATATGGCTACAGAATGAGGCAGATACAATAAATGAAGTGGAAACCTTACTTTTTAAAGTAAAAAAACATCTACCACTGCACCTTATAGCCTACCTGGCACTCTTCTATGCACAACTCACCTGAAGTGTCACACTGTAAAAAAATGCATATGCAAAAACTAGAAAAAAAATTAGAACTGGATGTTGATTTGCTTTTATTAACTAAGTAATCAGCCAATGGGACAAGCAAACTTAAATTAAGTGAAAATTTCCAATTGTTCAGATCACCTTTGAAATCTTAAAGCTAGCCGTAAATAACTGTATTTCGTCTCTTGATAAGTGATGCATGTTCAAGTTAAATCTAGTAGTAATTATAAGGCACACATTCCCAGTACTACTGTATTACTATTAAGATACCATCAGTATCTTAAAAAAAGGAAAACAATTGTAAATTCAGCAAAATGTAACAAATTTTTAGAAAAATCTGACTATAGGGTGTATTGTTTTTATTGCGGGTTCCAATAACTCAGCAACACGTTTTTTGAAAAAGAGTAACTCTTTACTTGAACAGTCCTAAACATGTACAACAACTTCTGCAAAAACACCAAATCCTCTTATGACTTCCTGTATGTAAATTAAGACATTACTATTAGCTGTCGAGTTAACAGATCAACATCAACGATCATTACATCTTTCTTTCTTTATAAACTCAAAAGACTGTAATTTCTTAAAACATGGTATCAATATATTTTCATTATTTTAAATTTCACTATTTCAAATTATGTACAGTAGCCAATACCCAAGAATTTTCATATTTTCAAATTGTTTTAACATGACTCAATCAGTCTTTCAGGGCATGTCCTGTGACGAGCAGATTTCCTGAGTTGTACTTGTTGTTCCTTTAAATTTTCTTCCACAACATTCTCTCTCATTATTTGAATATTCCTGCTGATTAAAATTTGTTTCTTTGGCTTTCTGTATGCATGTAAAAAATTGATGTCTTTCGTAGGTCACATTTCATTTAGGTATACAGTATGCCTCAAACTTGTCCATAATTGGTTTCAGTTTTAATTCGCCCCCATCTTCAAAGACAAAATTATTATAAATCTCAAGCACTTCATCCCCGACAACATGTAAAAATAACGAAGCTTTCATTTTTTCTGCTTTATGGTCTGTGTCAATTGCAGACAAGTAGAGTTCAAAGCGCTGTTTGAATCTCCTCCATTTTTCAGCTACATTACCGGTCAACTGTAGCTTTGGAGGCAGCTGCTGACCTTCCATTTCTTATTATTTTATTTATTCTTTTTGTAAATGCCTTTTTTTTTCAATTCCTTGTCTCAAACTGTCTTTTCCAAACTCACAGTTCTGACACCATGTCCATCCATCCATCCATCCTCTTCCGCTTATCCGAGATCGGGTCGCGGGGGCAGCAGCTTGAGCAGAGATGCCCAGACTTCCCTCTCCCCGGGCCACTTCTTCTAGCTCTTCTGGGAGAATCCCGAGGCGTTCACAGGCCAGCCAAATGACATAGTCCCTTCAGCGTGTCCTGGGTTTTCCCCGGGGCCTCCTCCCAGTTAGATGTGCCCGGAACACCTCACCAGGGAGGCGTCCAGGAGGCATCCTGATCAGATGCCCGAGCCACCTCATCTGACTCCTCTCGATGCGGAGGAGCAGCGGCTCTACTCTGAGCCCCTCCCAGATGATTGAGCTTCTCACCCTATCTTTAAGGGAAAGCCCAGACTCATTTCAGCCGCTTGTATTCGCGATCTCGTTCTTTCGGTCACTACCCATAACTCATGACCATAGGTGAGGGTAGGAGCGTAGATTGACTGATAAATTGAGAGCTTTGCCTTACAGCTCAGCTCCTTTTTCACCACGACAGACCGATGCAGAACCCTCATCACTGTGGACGCTGCACCGATCTGCCTGTTGATTTCACGTTCCATTCTTCCCTCACTCGTGAACAAGACCCTGAGATACTTGAACTCCTCCACTAGGGACAGGATCTCGCTTCCAACCCTGAGAGGGCACTCCACACTTTTCCAGCTGAGGACCATGGTCTCGGATTTGGAGGTGCTGATTCCCATCCGAGCCGATCCAGAGAGAGCTGAAGATCACGGCCTGATGAAGCAAACAGGACAACATCATCTGCAAAAAGCAGTGTCCCAATCCTGAGCTCACCAAACCGGACCCCCTCAATGCCCTGGCTGCGCCTTGAAATTCTGTCCATAAAAGTTATGAACAGAATTGGTGACAAATGGCAGCCTTGGCGGAGTCCAACTCTCACTGGAAATGGGTTTGACTTACTGCCGGCAATGCGGACCAGGCTCTGACACCAGTTGTACAGGGACCGAACAGCCCTTATCAGGGGGTCCGGTACCCCATACTCTCGGAGTACCCCCCACAGAATTCCCCGAGGGACACGGTCGAATGCCTTTTCCAAGTCCACAAAACACATGTAGACTAGTTGGGCAAACTCCCATGCACCCTCCAGGATCCTGCTAAGGGTACAGAGCTGGTCCACTGTTCCACGACCAGGATGAAAACTACACTGTTCCTCCTGAATCCAAGGTTTGACTATCTGACGGATCCTCCTCTCTAGGACCCCCGAATAGACTTTTCCAGGGAGGCTGAGGAGTGTGATCCCTCTGTAGTTGGAACACACCCTCTGGTCCCCGGACCACCACCCCAGTCTGCCAATCCAGAGGCACTGTCCCTGATGTCCATGCAATGTTGCAGAGGCGTGTCAACCAAGACAGTCCTACAACATCCAGAGCCTTGAGGAACTCCGAGCGTATCTCATCCACTCCCGGAGCCCTGCCACCAAGGAGTTTTTTGACCACCTCATTGGAAGGCATGTTAATGGGATTGAGGAGGTCTTCAAAGTACTCCCCCCCACCGACCCACAACGTCCCGAGTCGAGGTCAGCAGCGCACCATCCTCACCATATACAGTGTTGACACTGCACTGCTTCCCCCTCCTGAGATGCTGGATGGTAGACCAGAATCTCCTTGAAGCCATTTGAAAGTCATTCTCCATGGCCTCCCCAAACTCCTCCCACGCCCAAGTTTTGCCTCAGCAACCACCGAAGCTGCATTCCGCTTGGCCTGCCGGTACCTATTAGCTGCCTCCAGAGTCCCACAGGTCAAAAGGGTCCTGTAGGACTCCTTCTTCAGCTTGACGGCATCCCTCACCGCCGGTGTCCACCAACGGGTTTGGGGATTGCCGCCACGACAGGCACCGACCACCTTACGGCCACAGCTCCGGTCAGCCGCCTCAACAATAGAGGCACGGAACATGGCCCATTCGGACTCAATGTCCCCCACCTCCCTCGGGACGTGGTTGAAGTTCTGCCGGAGGTCGGAGTTGAAGCTGCTTCTGACAGGGGACCCTGCCAGACATTCTCAGCAGTCCCTCACAATACGTTTGGGCCTACCAGGCCTGACCGGCATCCTCCCCCACCATCAAAGCCTACTCACCACCAGGTGGTGATCAGTTGACAGCTCCACCCCTCTCTTCACCCAAGTGTCCAAGACATGTGGCCGCAAGTCCGACGACACGACCACAAAGTCGATCATCGAAACTGAGGCCTAGGGTGTCCTGGTGTCAAGTGCACATATGAACACCCCTATGCTTGAACATGGTGTTCGTTATGGACAATCCGTGATGAGCACAGAAGTCCAATAACAAAACACCGCTCGGGTTCAGATCGGGGGGGGAGGGGGGGCATTCCTCCCAATCACGCCCTTCCAGGTCTCACTGTCATTGCCCACGTGAGCATTGAAGTCTCCCAGTAGAACGAGGGAGTCCCCAGAAGGTATGCTCTCTAGCACCCCCTCCAGGGACTCCAAAAAGGGTGGGTACTCCGAACTGTTGTTCGGTGTATATGCACAAACAACAGTTAGGACCTGTCCCCCCACCTAAAGGCGGAGGGAGTCTACCCTCTTGTCCACCGGGATAAACCCCAATGAACAGGCTCCAAGTCGGGGGGCAATAAGTATGCCCACACCCACTCGGCACCTCTCACCGGGGGCAACTCCAGAGTGGTAGAGAGTCCAGCCCCTCTCAAGGAGATTGGTTCCAGAGTCCAAGCTGTGCGTCGAGGTGAGCCCGACTATATCTAGCCGGAACCTCTCGACCTCGCGCACTAGCTTCCCTTCAGAGAGGTGACATTCCAAGTCCCAAGCGCCAGCTTCTGTAGCCGAGGATGGGACCGCCAAGGTCCCCGCCTTCGGCCACCACCCAACTCACACTGCACCCGACCTCCTTGGCCTCTCCCATAGGTGGTGAGCCCATGAGAAAGGGGACCCAAGTTACCTCTTTGGGCTGTGCCCAGCCGAGCCCCATGGGTGCAGGCCCGGCCACCAGGCACTCGCCATCAAGCCCCACCTCCAGGCCTGGCTCCAGTGGGGGGCCCTGGTGACCCACGTCTGGGTGAGGGAAAACGCCGTTCAAATTTTTTATTCTTCATAGGAGGTTTCTTTGAACCGCTCCTTGTCTCATCCCTCACCTAGGACCAATTTGCCTTGGGTGACTCTACCAGGGGCATAAAGCCCCGGACAACAGAGATCCTAGGATCATTGGGACACGCAAACCCCTCCACCACGAGGAGGGGCCTGACACCATGTATTGTTTTTATTGCGGGTTCCAATAACTCAGCGACATGTTGTTTGAAAAAGAGTTTAACTCATTACTTGAACAGTCCTAAACATGTACAACAACTTCTGCAAAAATACCAAATCCTCTTACAACATCCTGTATGTAAATTAAGACATCACTATTAGCTGTCAAGTTCACAGATCAACATTAACTATCATTACATAGGGTAATTACAAAATATTTCTTCTTCTTCTTCATCATCTATACTTGGAAATCCCAACACTTCCAGGCCTGATAATCACTGATACGAAATGAGCTATATGGAAGATCAGCCCGAACACAGACAGACACTGAGACACAAGTCCCAAAAGCACACGTCTTATTCTTCACAGTGTTCCAGTCAGCCACAATTAAACTCAGTCCTTTCTTTCTCTGTCTTCTTCGTCTTTTCTCTTTTGCCTCCACTCCTCTCCTGCAAGCTCTGTTCTCTACCTCCCAACTCCGGCTCCCTGAACGGAGTGAGTCGGCCTCTTTTATATTGTTCTGGGGAAGGTATTGCTTCTCCCCCGGTCCTTCTATAATAAAGGCATCCCTGCCAGGCAAGGGTCCCAGCCGTCCGCCACAGCTGTTTTGACACTCACTTGTCGTTGCAGCGGAGTAACCATATTATCAAAGGTGTGCTTTTCTGTTTGAATAGAGTAATGAATATCACATAGTAATAGTGCTGAGAAGTTGCAACAGGTAGACATCTCATAATATAAGCTGGCATTCCATCACCAGAAGCAGGGGTACCTATAAAAATGGCAAGCCTGCCATGTATAATTCCAAACAAAACTACTGAGGCAAAGATGAGCAGTCCTGTTAAGAATAGTGAGCCACCTAAAACAGACATGTAAAGACCAAAAGGATCCTTTCTGGCACTTGGCACTGGCATTACATTGGTATAACGGGATGAACAGAGGTCTGAGATTATGAAGTGGCAAGTGCTGCAGAGACCGAAACAGACCTACCTGGCTCATCTGAGGAGTTGCTGAAGAATCTTGAGGCTGAAATCTGAGATCTACAGTAGACTGGACAGCTGTTTGTAGCAACAGTACAGAAGGGAAGACAGCTGGGAAAATTGTGGTAGACTGAGTTGTCATTGACATTAGGTGAGCCATGTGAAGTAGGGCCAGTGATAAAATTGTGCAGGCAAGGGACAAGGCAGATTACAGAAGCACTGCAAAGCAGCAATTGAAGGAGAATCTTGAAGCTGAGATCCGCTCAAGACGTAGGACTCAAACCACCTGAGAACAGTCCCAGTGATACCAGGTTCAGAAAGGTTGACAGGGAGGATTTGACATTTGATCGTGTCAAAGGAAGAAGAGAAATCTAGCAGGATGAGTAGCACTAGCCTGCCATATAACTCTGAGGCCATTCCAGCAATCTTTATTAATGTACGGCCTATCCAAAAACTAGCACTCCTAGCAATACAATACAATGAGCTGAGACCTACCCCAACTGGGGAGCTATACACACACAAAAAATTGAACAAATATGGGAAACCCAAAACACTGTCCTTACCTTAACCACTCCAAATACAAGCGACTCAGGTTTAATAGAATCCTTAATAGGGTCAGCCAGAGCCTATCCTAACAATCTTAACAGACTCAGTGAGTAAATGGAGAAGGAGGTAAAGCCAAATGGAAAGACACATCGTGGGTGGCTAGAATGGGGGCTTTGGCTTTCCATCAACATAAAAATCAAGCCAGCCATAACATGTAGACAACAGAAAGTAGAACCCTCGTAGGAACGGCCCCACTTGAAGTCTGGCTGAAAAAGATCAAAGTCTGTTATGCAGAAGAAAGGAAGAGATTTTTAAAATTTAATAATATGTTTGTTAATGACAAATACAATATGTCCTGAAAATTTTCAGGTATGTAAGACAGAAGTTTGTTACACTCATGGTGCTGGAGAGTGGCAACGTGTTGCATGGTGAGTAGCACCTGCAAGTAAGAATTTTACTGTACTCTGTACATCTAATAATAATGACCTTATTAACTTTAAACTATAAAATTATGGTCATGTGTATTAATAACCCTTATTAATTAGACATAAATTGTCATAATTTCCTATATGAATTATAGGTTTTATGACCTGTTTTGCTGACTTAGAAAACATGATCAGTGAGAAGACATACTGTATAAACAGTTAACTTTTTATACTGTTCATGGCCTTGTGAGGGCAAATTACCAAAAAAAGTATCTAATCTGGTAAAATAAAACCCACCATTGATGTCATACACTTGAAGTCAGTTTCCAAAAAAAGGTGACACACACAGCTTTTGTTTAAATACCAGTCCTGAAGAAACATGTAGTGCAGACAGATGGAAAATGTGAAGGGTTTGTGTATTCATTTCAGCCCCTTCAAACATGACACAGATTCTGCAGAACGTCAGACCATTGCAGTGCAGCAAGGCACAAATGGCTTCTTTGCTCTTTTTTTTAAAGTTTGCTCAATATATTAATAAAAACTATTATAAGACATGATTTCTCTTACTTTTCAAAAGATGGTTTAATATTTAAGAAGCTCAAGGTCTCCACTTTGACATGCGCCATTTTTACGAGTCATATTTTTTTCTGCACAGAGGTGCTGAATGCATAAATTGGTATCCATTAATTTTTTAACCATTTAAACCATTTAAATTAAAGGCAAATAAGCTCCAAATTAAATTCGTAAAGAAGAAATGCTATTTGCTACACCACCGTGCCACATTTCTTTTCTTTTTTTAAATGACTGATGTACTATACAAGAGCAGAGAGAGAGAGAGCTGCATTAGCTTTGTTAGTAAAGTTTGTGTTTCCTTACATCTCCTGGGTTCAGATCCCAGCCTGGTACCTACCTGGGTGGAGTTTGCGTGTTTTCCTGATGCACATTTGTTTTTTTCTCCTACAGTATTTTCCAAAAATGTGAGTCATTAGGTAAGTGTTGATTCTATTCCGGCCGTTTTTGAGTGAGTGTGGCTGTGTGTCAATGCACCTAAAAAATCACTGGTGTCCCATTCAGGATTGGCTTGGCTTGGCAATCTGTTTTGCCAAATTTGACACCGAACAGCAGAGTTTGACACCAAACTGCAGAGTTTGAATTGGATAGAAAATGGACTGATGGGTGTTTGGATGAATGCATACCTGTGAAACAGGCAACAGCTGAAATTCTACTGGACCCACTCTAATATCAATATGTAAGATTTTCATTGGATAACACCAAATGAACTTGTGGGTGCTATAAACTGCATATCATTAAAACTAATTCTAAATAAATACTGAGCAGTCAATGCAGATTATTTTAGCAAGATGTTTAATTTCATATGGGGGATATACACTAACTGCAAGGCCAAAACTTTGTGGACTAACTATCATATGTATATGCGCTTTTTGGGGCATCTTATAAATTTAGTCTTGATGCAACATCTAAACCAGCGTTTCCCAACCCGTGGCCTGTAACAGTATTGCAGGTGGGCTGGGGCGACCCCAGACAAAAATCCCACCCCAATAATTGCACTTGATTCATAGCGGCAGCATCATAGTGGCCAACCACAGATGAAACACTTTTCGAGGGTCCGATGATTGTGCTCGATTCACAGTGGTAGCATTGCAGGTGGATTACGGCCAATCTAGGACGACCTACCCAACTCCAACTTTGACAATCATGCTTGATTCACCAGAAAGGAAAAGCATTAACGGTTGTGCTTGATTCATCTAATGCTCCAACATTCTGGTGATCATATGGGACATACCCCCACTGAGCTTTGACGATCACACTCGATTGACCAAGGGGGACCACCCGACTTGTGCTAAATTTATGGAGAGCCCCCCCCTTGGTGGGTTGCAAACACAGTAGCATGTTAAAAACTGGGGCATAACACCATAAAGGTTGGGAAACACTGATCAAAATCACTTGATACTGGGTACCCATATTTGTAACTTAATTCAAATGAAAACAAAAAGTATAAAACCAGTTCAATACTTGCAGTTTAAAATGCTGTTTGCTAAATATTTGCTTTCTTGGAAATACAGGTGCTTTGGTAAATGATAAAATATTAAGTGTTTTCTTACTGAAACCTTAGTAAATCTAACTCCTTTAGCTGAGGCATAAACCTACGGGTTATACATTCCTTCCTAAATCAAGAGATAGTGGTCAGGGAGTGGGACTGTGTGATAAAATACAAATCACTTCTAAAAACGTAGGTAAATTTATATCCTTTGAAGCTCTCATATTAGACACTAGCTTTGTTACCTGGCCCTTGAAATTTGCTAAGACAATCAGCCTCAGTTATAGTGCTGTTGGCTAATCTGAGAAATACTACATACTGTAACTAACTATGTAACTAAGTACTTTTCTGCAAACAGTATTTGTTTTGGGGCTAATATTGTTAGTTCACTTGAGCTACTTACTCTTGTACATGCTATACACAATTGCCCATTAGTGACACATTCCTGCCATTGAAAAATTACCGCTTTTCCTAGTGACTTGACTTTGTTGATGGTCATTGCAAAACAGTATTTTACAGGAAACTGTATTGTTTTGAATTGAAATGGGTAATCAATAGGAACACCTTGGTGGTGTTGGTGTGAAAGAAACTGCAGCAGAACTTCTTACTAAAGGACATAACTACAGAGCATCCGGAAAGTACTCACAGCGCATCACTTTTTCCACATTTTGTTATGTTACAGCCTTATTCCAAAATGGATTAAATTCATTTTTTTCCTCAGAATTCTACACACAACACCCCATAATGACAACATGAAAAAAGTTTACTTGAGGTTTTTGCAAATTTATTAAAAATAAAAAAATTGAGAAAGCACATGTACATAAGTATTCATAGCCTTTGCCGTGAAACTTGAAATTGAGCTCAGGTGCATCCTGTTTCCCCTGATCATCCTTGAGATGTTTCTGCAGCCTAATTGGAGTCCACCTGTGGTAAATTCAGTTGATTGGACATGATTTGGAAAGGCACACACCTGTCTATATAAGGTCCCACAGTTGACAGTTCATGTCAGAGCACAAACCAAGCATGAAGTCAAAGGAATTGTCTGTAGACCTCTGAGACAGGATTGTCTCGAGGCACAAATCTGGGGAAGGTTACAGAAAAAGTTCTGCTGCTTTGAAGGTCCCAATGAGCACAGTGGCCTCCATCATCTGTAAGTGGAAGAAGTTCGAAACCACCAGGACTCTTACTAGAGCTGGCCGGCCATCTAAACTGAGCGATCGGTTGAGAAGGGCCTTAGTTAGGGAGGTGACCAAGAACCAGATGGTCACTCTGTCAGAGCTCCTGAGGTCCTCTGTGGAGAGGGAAGAACCTTCCAGAAGGACAACCATCTCTGCAGCAATCCACCAATCAGGCCTGTATGGTAGAGTGGACAGACGGAAGCCACTCCTTAGTAAAAGGCACATGGCAGCCCGCCTGGAGTTTGCCAAAAGGCACCTGAAGGACTCTCAGACCATGAGAAAGAAAATTCTCTGGTCTGATGAGACAAAGATTGAACTCTTTGGTGTGAATGCCAGGCATCACGTTTGGAGGAAACCTGGCACCATCCCTACAGTGAAGCATGGTGGTGGCAGCATCATGCTGTGGGGATGTTTTTCAGCAGCAGGAACTGGGAGACTAGTCAGGATAAAGGGAAAGATGACTGCAGCAATGTACAGAGACATCCTGGATGAAAACCTGCTCCAGAGCGCTCTTGACCTCAGACTGGGGCGATGGTTCATCTTTCAGCAGGACAACGACCCTAAGCACACAGCCAAGATATCAAAGGAGTGGCTTCAGGACAACTCTGTGAATGTCATTGAGTGGCCCAGCCAGAGCCCAGACTTGAATCCGATTGAACATCTCTGGAGAGATCTTAAAATGGCTGTGTACCGACGCTTCCCATCCAACCTGATGGAGCTTGAGAGGTGCTGCAAAGAGGAATGGGCGAAACTGGCCAAGGATAGGTGTGCCAAGCTTGTGGCATCATATTCAAAAAGACTTGAGGCTGTAATTGCTGCCAAAGGTGCATCGACAAAGTATTGAGCAAAGGCTGTGAATACTTATGTACATGTGATTTCTCTGTTTTTTTTATTTTTAATAAATTTGCAAAAACCTCAAGTAAACTTTTTTCACGTTGTCATTATGGGGTGTTGTGTGCAGAATTCTGAGGAAAAAAATTAATTTAATCCATTTTGGAATAAGGCTGTAACATAACAAAATGTGGAAAAAGTGATGCGCTGTGAATACTTTCTGGATGCACTGTAAATAGCGACATTCAGGAATGCTACAAAGGTGATTTATTGTTGATTCATTTAAATCTAAAAACTCCAAAAAGCCTTGATTCTCTATTAGCATCAAAGCCTAAATCTATGTATATAAAAGTCAATGTGTGTATGTATGTATGCTCCAGCATCATGTCAGAACGGCTGGAGCGAATTTCATGAAACTTGGTACATGTTTCTCATTGATCGACTAAAAATACTGTAGGGTGAAATCAGCCCTAACACATCCCCTTCTGGGTAGGGTGGGGGCTGATCTTGCGGTCTTGTATGTATGTTATCATACAGTTGATACTCGGAATGACCACCAGAGGGTGAACTGGAGGTGACTCCCAGCATTCTTTATGTTTGAGCACCACTGCAACCCTGTTGCTTTTGAAATTAAATGGACTTGGCCCGGAAGTGAGACGTAGAGACGGGGTAAGGGCTCCAGCTCCGAGGATACGCAAGTAAGGCCAGCAAATCGGCAAAAGGAAACCTCACAAGAAAGACAGTCACTTAGCTGCTAATGCACAAATGATGCAAGCACGTTGGCAGCACAAATCCTCCTAGAAGAGAGATGCCCAGAATAGTTCTGACGATTTCAATACTTTCTAGGATCTACACAGTTACTCTATATATATATATATATATATATATATATATATATATATATATATATATATATATATATATAGAAGCCAAATACCACTGACTCACTCATCACAAAATCTCCAGAACCATGAGGACTTCGGACTTGAAATTTGGAATGTAGGTTACCCTTGGCCCATAGGTGCTCGCTAAGAAACGGTTTTAAAAGTTTCATGGTCCAAGCGTGTTCTGTCTGTATGTCTGTCCGCTTTTCACGAGAAAATGACTTAACGGATTTAGATCTGATTGTTTTCTATAATTTGCTTGAACTTTCCAGTTGATTTTGTGAGTTCTCTCATCGTGCTAAGTACCATAGTTCGCTTGTAGTACCGATTTATTTATGCAAATCCAAAAGAGTGGTTGTGGGCAGAGAGCAGGGCCTTCCTCATTCCCTTGCCAGCCTCTGTTCGAGTTACTCTACGTCTCACCATGTGTTGGAGTGCACCTTGCCTCCGCTTAGCTAGCGATACCTGTTTGTTCAACACACATTATCAACTACAGATTGTTAAGGAGTAACGTTTGACATTTTTGAGAGAGAGATTAGAACTATGTGTGTTTTAGAGGGTAGCTGCTGATTGCCAGAGATATCACGGGCATGTGCTTTTCTCCCCATGCGGGGAACTCTTTTCCGTCACAGCTGAACACGATCAGATACACTGCCAACGTCTATTGATTTAAAGTTTGTCCTGTTTCATCTATATATATAAAAGTCAATGTGTGTATGCATGTACAGTATGTTTCAGCATCACGTCCGAACGGCTGGAGCAATTTTCATGACACTTGGTACACATGATTCTCATTGGTTGACTTAAAATATAGTAGGGTGAAATCAACCCTAACCCACCCCCTTCTGAATAGGGTGGGATGTGATTTTGCGATCATGTACTGTATGCATGTTGTCACCCAGTTAACACTTGGAATGACCACCAGAGGGCAAACTAGAAGTGACTGCCAGCATTCTTTATGTTTGAGCACCACCACACCCCTGTTGCTTTTGATATTAAACAGAGTTGGCTGGTTCCGAGCATCAACTGGATGATAACATATATACAAGACCACAAGACAAATACATTAGTGAGTCTTCATTGTTTGTTCATTTTTATTTTTAAAGTTGTGTTTTTTTGTATTATATTTTTCTCAAACAATTAAAAAAAACACTTTATTTTCCTCCCAGGTAATGCTGGGTATTTCAGCTAGTTAGTACTATATGAGCTAACAGTGGATTTGAATTAAAATGTACAAAAAGAAAAAAAAGAAAAAAAAAAACAACATTCTGAAAAACAGCATCTCCATCAGTGATAGAGCAACTGTGGCTTGGCTCCAACAGTTAATTTGTGGTATTTTTGTTTTTCTTTTTATTTATAGAAGCTTTGACATTGGTTTGGCAGGCATTCTTTTTTGGAGTTCATTTGTCTTGTTTTTGCTGCATTTGGGTACATCTTGTCATTATTTCACAAAATACAGACTCTATTATTATTTATTATATTATAATAATTATGGTGAGATATTACATTTGCATTTCACTTAGTTAAAAAATATGTTTGGAAGAGATTTCACTATTGCAAAAAAAAAAAAAAAGCAATGTGTTAATGGAAACCATTATTTTTTTAACTGAAAACCCACGTTTTCCCAAGTTCGTTGGTCGAGAGTGCTGCCTTCAATTCACAAAGTGACTCCCATAAAGCCTTAGTTTACTGTTTAGGATGTCTGCAGAATATTCCAGAAGTACCAATATTTTAGCAAAAAACCATGTGTTTTGCACATTTTGAGCATATGACTTGATAATGAGATTTTTTTTTTTCTTCCATGGACATTTTTGACACTGTTTGCCAATGTATAGAATTGGTGATTATTGGCTATTTCCCTGCATTTTGCATGAAAAAATGAGAATAATTTATTTTCCTGGTCACCACTACAAAATATTAGGTAAGTCTTGGCTGTCTGTTGATCTAAAGAAGACAATGTTTATCCATTTGTCCATCTCGGACACCCCCCCCCTCCCCAACTCCTGTGCGTATATTGGTGGGAGAGAAGCCCAATTCTGGAAAGGCAGACACATGCCATAGATTAGCATTGATAAGAGATATCTTGTCACTCTCTCCTCATCTTGTTGATGGGTTCTTTTATTGTTCAAAGTGACAGACTCCTGATGGTCCCCCTCCAAAGCGTGCAATACCCAGAAAGCAGCTCAAGACATTTAATGTGGAATGGAGCAGATCTTGAAAAAACATTTCAAGTGACTCTTCCAGTGTTTCTTTGGGCCACACTGAGGTCGGGTTCCTTCAGCAAGTTCATCATACAGGAACATTTGTGGATGCCCATACTCATCCACGCAGATAAGGTGCCTGACTGAGCAGAAGACACGGCTGAGCAGCATGGCTTCAATGCTGGTTGATGAGCAGTATTTCAGAATTTTAGTGTGTAGGATCTGTCCTTCCTAGTGATGCCCAAAATCTTCAGGAGGCAGTGGATGTGGAACATTTCCAGGATGAGGATTTGCTTGAGGTAGGGAGTCCAGGACTTCCATCCATTCATGAGAGTTGATATGCACACCGCGTGATAGACCATGACCTTGGTTATGGTAATTCTGGTTAGAGAAGATGCACTTCTGGAGGAACTGAATGCAGAAGAGGCCTGTCAGAGGTGGTTTGCAATCTCCTCAGGCACAGAGTATTCAGTTTGTTGGAGAACTGTAACATTGTGTTGATAAAGGACAGTTGGTGCTCTGCACAGAAGTACAAGAATGGAAGCCTAATATTGGTCATGTTTCCAGTAATGTATTTCCTGATTACATTATTACAGATGTCAGAGCTCCTTCCAACTTGTGCTTTGAAGTCTCCAAGTAAGGTGATCTTGTCTGAGTGGAATGTTTTGGACTACTTCATCAAGGGAAACATAGAAGTCATCCTTTTCTTCCTCTGCAGAGTCCAGGGTGGGAGTCTGTGGTGATGACTGTCGTAGAGGAGCCTTTCACCAGTGGAACACACAGGGTCATTAAGCCTGAGCTGATACTGAAAGGGAAATCCAGGATTTTCTGAAGTAGTTCATTCTTGACAGCAAGGTCAATTCTGTGGATACAGATCTTTGATTACCCAGTTGTGGTTTCAGTGATGATTCGTCTTGTTGAGGTTGCAGATATTCACCCTGTAATGTTGGAACTCCAAGGCTACAAGGGCCGTTCTCCTAGATGGTTGGTCGGTAGTGGTTGAATTCATGAGTGTTCAGACATTCCATGAAATGAGGATAACAGATTCTGAACTTTTTCGACCACATGTAGTGTGGTGACTTTCAAAACGTGGTTGCCTAGAGTACAAGCAGGACAAACTTTGTTTAGGATGCTATTAACTGTCCCCTCCCTCTCAGGCGCAGACAATGCTATCCTGGAAGAAGTGTGCCTAGTTATGCCAGAGGGACACAGATGAGGCAGTTGTCCCAGGTGTGCAGTCATCACACCATCACTTCCATATGTGTAGGTTACATACTGAGTACATAGTATACCATTACCCAATAGTAATTCTCTCCGTGTGTTGCCCATCACCATGGGACTTTGATACAGGATGATAGATGGATGGAGGGAAGACCCTACATAAAAAAGCTGTTGATATGGGTGGTAGTTAGGGTGCACAATCCTCAATCACATTCTTTCACTTCTTGTTGCAAATCCACATGGCAAGCCTTGTGCAAAAAGGGACATTAGGAAGTTGCACCATTTTGGATGGAACCTTGGTGTGACAAGGGCATGGCTGAGTCAGTCTTATTCTGACCCTAACTTCTGACCATGCTGCCAAGGGTGGCCCTAACAGGAGCACACAACTCCCTGTGGCATCGCTCATGGGATCATTCATCAGTCACGCAAACTACTCTGTCACATTAAGACACTGACTCAGTGGAAGGATGGGGCAAGTACCAGATAAAAAAAAAATATATATATACAGTAATCCCTCACTTATCGCGGGAGATAAGTTCCAAGGCCGACTGCGATAACTGAATTTCCGCGAAGTAGGGACACCATATTTATTTATTTAACGCGTATTTGGACGTTTTTAAACCCTCCCTGTATTGTTTACAACCCGCCCTTTACTCTATTAATAACAGGGACAACTGCTAAGCAATATTAAATCGGTAGATAATATGATAGCAATAGCAATAATATAATAGCAATATGAAATCGGTAGATAAGTTTACACTTACCGCGTGATGATGGTGATGAATATGCTGCGCAGTAAAAATGATGACGATGAAGGATGATGATGACTTTTACTGCGCAGCCGATGACTGTATTTTACGTCTCTTCAGACGGCGGTGCCATTTCCTGGGGCACCTCCTCCACGGTTTCCGAAGGTGTATCCGTAGTTGTAGGAACTGGCTCTTTTTTGCGAGGCTGAAAAAACATTGTGATCGGCAGTTGCTGCCGCTGCTTCTTTTTCTGGTTGAAGAGCAGCTTGTAGCCGGTCATGACGTCGTCGATCTTGTTGCAAAATTGGACCGATCGAACCATATCGTCATCCCATTCCTGTGACCGCTCTTGCAGATCCTTAGCCAGTCTGCAGATCTCGGCGAGCCGTTCCAAAGTCAAGCCAGTTGGGGAGACAACTTCTTCTGTTTCTTGCTGCTCTTCTTCTTCTTCACTCGCCAACTTTATCAACTCTTCGAGGTCTTCTTCGGTTAGCGGCTGGGAGTGGCAGTCTAGTAGCTCATTGACATCATCCGCAGTCATGTCTGCAAAGCCCTCACCTCCAATGATCGCAGCCAACTGCACAGCTTTCTGTACTGCCGAGTGTTGGATTTCGGCAAGTGTAAATCCTTTGTCTTCGTAAACAACCTCGGGCCACAACTTCTTCCAGCTGGCGCTAACGGTGGCAGGCTTCATCTCCTGTAATGCCTTCTGGATATTTTGGAGGCACGTAGCAATTGTGTACTGCCGCCAGTATGCCTTCAAGTTGAAATCGTCATCTTCTTGGGCGGCATCCACGGAAGAAACCAGGTTCGCTAAGGCATTCCTCGTGTATAGGGTCTTGAATGCCCTGATAACCCCCTGATCCATAGGCTGAATTAGTGACGTCTTATTGGGCGGCAGGAACTCAATCTGTACCCCCGAATACGACAGATCAGTAGTGTGACCACCAGCGTTATCCATAATGAGAAGGACTTTGAATGGCATGCCCTTCTCTGCTAGATACGCCTTCACTTGTGGGATAAAACATTGGTGGAACCAGTCGGAGGTCAGCATCTTCGTCATCCAGGCTTTTGCATTGTGCATCCAATGTACGGGAAGCAGATTCTTGTTTTTGTTTTTTAAAATCCTTGGGTTTTTCGACTTGTAAATAAACCCTGGCTTTAACAAAAATCCCGCAGCATTGCCACACATCACGAGGGTCACAGGATCCTTGTATGCTTTAAAGCCAGAGGCTTTTGCTTCCTCTTTGAACAGGAAAGTTCGTGACGGCATTCTTTTCCAAAACAAGCCTGTCTCATCCATATTAAAATATCCACCTTCGGAGGTAATCTTCTTGAACGTTTCATTCACGTAAGTTTCAGCAGCAATCGTGTCAGCCGAAGCAGCCTCGCCTTGCAGGGAAACGCTTTTTAAGCTGTAGCGTTTCTGAAACTTTGCAAACCACCCTTTGCTAGCAGAAAATTGCCGTTTCTTACGTGGTGAATCACTGGAGGTCCCTGGTTGCGGATCTTCTACCTCTTCTTCATCTTCTTCGCGGTCGCCACTGTCGTCTTCTGGTTCCTTAGCGGCAAAGGTCTCGTACAGGCTCTTAGCCTTTGTTTGGATAATGTTCGAATCCAATGTTATGTTCTTCTTTCGGCAGTCGGCTATCCATACGGCCAAAGCAGATTCCATACGGACGATTGTTTTATTACGAGCCGTAACCACTCTCTTTGCCGACTTTTGAAAGGTGATGGTAGCCGTCTTCCTAATGTTCGCCTCTTCCTTCTTGATGTAGCGAACAGTGGATTCGTTCACGCCATATTGGCGGGCCACAGCCGCGTACGTTCTCCCTTCCTTCAACATATCCAGAAGTTTCACCTTCTCAGCGATCGTCATCATTCTTCATTGTCGCTTAGGCTCAGCACCAGCCTTGGAAGGAGCACGTTTGGGAGCCATTGCAGGGGGTGAAAATTGAAGCGAAGTTCAACATAATCCACAAAAAAATCACACACAGCACACTGTAAAGTAAACCGCTCAGTGAGAAAGCTTGAAGCGAATGACAAGGGGAGATACTGTGGGATCTAGGCATCAGTCAAAGCAGCAATCACAGACCCAATTAGAAAGTGGAAAGCTGTGATTTGTCGTCTCCCTCCCATGTGACAATCACAGCCCGTGCTACAACGCACGTAGTCACCGAACTTGTTTTGTTGTTCTTAGACTAGGAAATACTACTACATGTACTATATTTAAAAACCCGCGAAGTCGTGAATCCGCGATAAGTGAACCGCGAAGTAGCGAGGGATTACTGTATCCTTTTTGGGTGGAGTATTCTTTTACATTTCAACCAACACAAGCTCTATATAGCTTAAAAATGATGAGTCAAAAACAAAAAATACACAAAAACGAGGATTTTTAAAAGGAAATATGTTTTATTTACAACAGAATTTACATAGCATTTATCCAATGGAGATAATATACATTTTGTATTTCTGCTGTTGTACAGTTTCAGAATATACAACAGTTTCTTAAATATTCAAAATGTAGAAAATGGTTCAAAGAACTAACACACATCTTTTGTTGACAATCTGCAAACTATGGCATCTAGCAGGGTCCCAATCTTTTCTTCTTGAGGAGTAATTTTAAACAGCTTCAAGAAACATAAAAAAAATTGCAATATATTAAAATATAAAAACACAAAGCACATTATCTACTTATAAAATATTACAATAGTCCTAAAAACCCTGCCTTTGACATAAAAGTAGGTACAGGTAGTCCCCAGGTTGTGACGTATGCGCCTCATTAACTGCCGCTCCATCATCTCTGGCCGGAGGACGCTGCAAGTAGTGGCTGGAGTGGTGCGATTTCGCTGCTCGCGCAGTGTAGTGTCCCTGTGTCCCTCGGGCGGTTCCTGGCGGCAAGCGAGCGGTGACCTATGGTCCATAGTCACTGGGGCCACAGCTATCGCTCGTGTGCAGGACGGAGGCTTAATGGGGCGGTTCGCTGTCCGCCCACTATGCCGCCGCAGCTACTGCTCCTGACTGGACGCAGGCTGGATGGAGCGGTGTAGGACATTTCACTGCCCGCCCACTACACACGGCTCCCCCCCGAATCGTTTTCGGTGGGCGGCTGGTAATGCTGCAAGCGGTGACCTGGTTGTGGCTGAACGGAGGCCATTGACAGTGAACAGGGGGACTGGGGAGGGCGGGGGGAGTATTCAGTATTGTAGTGTGCTTCGGGTGGCTGCCTGTTGAATGGGGGTGGTGGTGGGCGATTCAATACACACCTTTGGCCGCACCGTGTTCGTTCTCGGTGGGCGGACGCACGCTGCAGGCTGCATACTGTAGTGGAGGTGACTGTGTGGTGAATCGCCCCTCGCTACTCCCATTCATTCTCAATAGCAAGCCTGCTTCTACTGTTACGTACATAGCAGGAAGTTGTCTCGTGAGTACACCAGACGTGCTGACGAGGGATGCCTGCCTGCTGTGATAGCTGTACAGTGCTGTGCGGAAGAGCTCATCTTAACCTTTTATCTTCACCCTTCAAGAATGTCTCTGAAACACAAATCTGATGCAAGTGCTGGTGATACAGTAAAGAAGAGAAAAACCATCACCATTAAAAATAAAGTAGAAATAATAAAAAGGTCAGAGAGAGGTGAAACTCCATCATTCATTGGCAGAGCACTTGGTTACAGTCGGTCAACAATAGCATTTATTAAAATAATGTACCTGTTCCGACTTACATACAAACTCAACTTATATACAAACCTACAGTCCCTATCTTGTACGTAACCCGGGGACTGCCTGTATTGAATCAAAACCTTTTCTTATTCAAAATGGATGCATTCGGTAAGTTTTAAGGCTTTTTTTTTATAACATATGGGCCCATGTACCCTTCAGTCCCATTGTCAGCTTCAAGAACAGACACGCTAGTCTCAAAGTTTATAAAGAAAAGCTTCACTTTCAAACACAACTGTATGTGGCAAACTAATATAAACCGTGATTGTGAAGGAATGACTTTGACTTGAAAAATTCTTACTGATGGCAGTTTTTTTAGTTTATTTTTTATAAAAAATGTCTTTCCCACTATGCAATATATAGTTCTGCCTATATTTTTGATGTAACCATTGAAATTTAATATGAATGTTTTTTTACAGTATTAATTATTATACTGTTTTCTTTTAAAGAATATTATGCAGTATTTAAAGCAGTATGTGATAGAAGTCACTAAAACAAAGGCATAAAGAGAAAAATGTACGCACCTTTCTGATTGTGGTAGTGTCTGCCATTGTTTGAAGGTTGTCAATATGAATTTGAATCCCATCCACCTGACTTGTAATTCTGTCCACATTAGTATTTTTTTCATTAATCAGCACAATAAGTACTGAAGAATCTCCATCAGAAATGCCAATTTTTTTAAAAGCCTCAGAAATCTAAAGGTAAAATATACACCATATAATACGTAAGGATTGCAAGTTATATTTATTATTTTATTTTTAAATTTGAGCACACTCATTCATTTATTCATTCAGTTTTCATTAACCTAAATTCTTATTTTTGGAATATTCAGTCCACATTCAGACTTCTCAGAGAAGTTAATTTAAATACCAGCACTGCTAAAGTTAAGTAGATTAACGTTCTGTAAAGTGACCAGGAAAGCAGTAGTTAACAGCCTTAAGTTCTTCCTAAAAACAAAAGCTATGAAAATACAGCTAAAAGAAAAAAACACCTTAGCAATACTAACAAGGTCTGTACATGGAAGCAACAAATGAAAGAACCAGAAAGCTTCCAACTGCCTTAGCTGAAGTCTTAAACAAATTTGAAAATAAGTAAAACATGCAAACAAAAGACTATACCACTTTTTATCTTTACTAATTAAATCTCAAGTTTATAACAATAGAATTTAAATATAGCAATTCACACATATTGAAATGTATCCTTTGGATTAAAATAATACAATAAGTTTCCCTTCACTTTTAGAGTATACAATGTTGCCAACCCTAATAAAGACAGGCCCACGGGATTGGGTTGACAAACTACACTAATAAAGTTTTCAGCCTAATTACCTACAGAAAAAAACAAACGAAAAATATCACTATAACCTTAACTAGCTCAACACTAATTTATGGATACTGGCTCCTTGACATTGTTCATAAGCAGTCAATAAACAGAAAGGTGGTTCTACTAAAATTTGTTTTGACCATGTTTGGAGGAAGGGTGGGAGAATCTTATAGGTGCCTGTTTAAAAAGTATTGTTAACATGATAGTTTTAAGGCTATTCAGAAAAATATGTAGAAATGCAAGGTTTTCTGACCTCTCAAGTCAACACTAGTGACATTTCACATGCACAAAAACTACTCATGGTGCTTTTCAAAAGGCGAGAGGACGATTAGTAAAAATTCAAAGAGGATGTAGGAAATGTTTCACAAAATACAGTTCCAATTTAAATTTGGGCACAAGAGAAGACAGAATATGATGAGATATTGTCAAGATTTGACAAGGATAAAACATTCAACATAGACAAGTAGAAGCAACCAGCATTGGTATTCAAGTGAAGGGATGTGACCTAAAGACATGTAAAAGCTCAATTCACAGATATACTGGAAAATAATATAGAATACAAAAAAAAGATCTGCAGCATGCATATGTGCGGTCATTTAATAAATCATGTATTTCTGAAAATATTGGCTAATACATTTTTTTCCTTCAATTACTATCGTAGTTTCAGTAATGTAACTTGTAAACATTTTCTTTTTGACTAGAAAAATAACTTGCTCAAACCTGCTCAATCTAACTAAGGGTTTGTTGATAGCCAGAGTCTATCCCAGCAGCAAAACGCTCAATGAAGGAAGCAATTCTGGTCAGGTCACCAGGTTATTATGCAGCTCATTCACAAAGCCACATATCTCAAATTTGTTTAACACTCTTGTCATAGGATGAGAGGGGAAAAACAGATTCCTACAGAAAAACCTGCAACAAACTTCAATCTGGAAATGACTGGGCTCAGGACTCTGACCTAGAATGCTAGCTCTGTGGAATTGGTCTCATCCATTACGGGAGATGAACGTCTGAAGTGGAGCTCAGTTAGCAGCAGCTTTATTTTTTCTCTTATTTCTTATTATCCCAAGGTATCCTGTATTTACCCAACCCAAGGAGTTTCTACTACAGTATATAAATATGAGCAACAAGAAAGGGGGTCAGAAAGAAACGGAAAAGAAATCTAAAGCTACATCCAAGTCAAGACAGGTATTAAGTCCAAGTGCAACGTATGGCCTTTCAGAGACTGACCTGGAACAGACAGGCGAAAGCACATACTCCCCAGGACCCAGCTTCGCTGCACTGTCTCCTGTCGAGAGTGAAAATGGGAGCGAATGTGCAAGAAATGCAGGTCATGATAGCTCACTGATTCCAGATCACTTGAAACTGGAAATGGCCTTGCAGTCCACGCTTTCATCTACTCCTCGCAAGCCTGAAGCATCGGCTGTAATAAGGCTTACCATTTCACCTGTGGAGCACGAAAGCCGAAATGATCTGTCCGAACTGAAGGTAATGATCGCAACAATGGCCACGGCCATAAATGAGCTCAAGAAAAACATTCAGAAAAATATAAAGAAAGCAATAAATGGCTTGCTCAAGACAAGTGAGCTGGAAGAATTAACGTTGTTAAGATGAATATTCTTCCTAAGCTTATCTTTTTATTTCAAAACACTCCAATATACATCAATAAATAATTTTTTAAGCAATTTGATTCAACCATAACCTCATTTATTTGGAACTTAAAACATCCACGTATCCAAAGAGCGACCCTACAAAGACCTAAGGCAGAAGGTGGCATGGCTCTACCTAACTTTCAGTTTTATTACTGGGCAGCAAACATACAAGCTATAAAAACCTGGACATGGACACAAACAGATGAACATACACAGGCTTGGTCCGTAATAGAAATAAAATCCTGCAGTACTTCTTTATATTCCCTGCTTTGTGCCCCTATAAATGCACATTATTGCCAATATACTAACAACCCAATTGTGCTTCATTCACTCAGAATATGGAACCAATGTAGGAAGCATTTTAAGATAGAGAATCTTTTATCTGTGGCACCTCTGCACGAGAACCACCTTTTTCAACCCTCACAAACACATGCAGTTTTTAGTATCCGGAAAACATTTGGGATTAAATCACTTAGAGATCTTTACATAGACAATGTCTTTGCATCCTATGAGCAATTACATTCCAAATTTAACTTTCCAGCAACACATTTCTTTCACTATCTTCAAATCAGAAACTTTGTTAAACAGAACCTGCCCGATTTTCCTCAACTCCCACCTTCCTCTATGCTGGAAAAAAATATTGCTCAGTTTCGAGGACTCAGACAGCATTTCTGCAATATATACAGTCCCTCCCTTTCAAAGATCCAAGAGGACAGTGGGAAGAGGATCTCTCACTCAATATATCAGAAAAAGAGTGGAAGGTAGCAATGCAGAGAATTCACTCGAGCTCCATATGCGCAAAGCATACAATTATTCAACTTAAAATTTTTTTTTTTAATTTTTATTAAGTTTTATTGTAATCATTCCATACAAATAGATCAATTTATAACCCAACAAAATTGAAGACAAATCAAACCCCACCCCTGACTTAAAATTATATATTGAGCACATCTGTCTCGTTTAAAATTGTCCAAAATGTTTCCAGGGCAAGATCCAACCTGCAAACCCTGCAATCAAGTTCCAGCCTCACTGGGTCACATGTTTTGGACCTACACCAAATTAACATCATTCTGGACCAAAATCTTTAAATGCCTATCAGACAGCCTTGGTGTCACAATACCTCCTAACCCATTAACAGCTGTGTTTGGTGTACTTCCAGATGGGCTTAAAGTGGAGAAGGACAAACAAACTGTGATTGCCTTTACTACACTATTGGCATGTAGACGTATCTTGCTCAACTGGAAGAATCCTAACTCTCCTCTTTTAAGTCAGTGGGTAACTGATGTTTTATACTATTTGAAATTGGAAAAAATCTAATTCTCACTTAGAGGATCTGTGCAGAACTTTTTCAAAACCTGGCAGGATCTAATCAGTAGCATTTCAGATTAAGCTCTTAAAGCACTGAGGAAGCAGATTCTTTTCCCATTTCTTTTTCTTCTCCATTTATCTTTATCCGCTTATTAAATTCATCAATTTACTTATTTTTACTAGCTTTAAGTTTTACTCTGTTGGCCATGCTGTCTTTCTCAGGGGTGGGGGTTGATTTGTTTTCAATCCTATTTTTTGTAAAAATGGATCTATTTGTATGGAATGATTACAATAAAATCAATAAAATAAAAAAAAAATAGAATGCTAGATCTGTGAGCAAACACAAGCATTCATTTTAAAAATAGTCTCTTATTAAGGATTTTGTGCCAAAGGAAAAAGAAATTTCTCTAGTTCGTTATGAATCAGGCATATACTACAAAATGTGTATTAGCAGCATGTATATTAATGATTTTTGATAAAAAAAAAATAATAAAAACAGGAACTACATGAGACAAGCATACTAAAGAAAACTAAAAGATATGCTCAAAAGACTTTTTACCTCATGAAATGAACGTAAATGAGGAAGTACTAAAGTAAGACATTAATATCAATGTAAACATTACTGATATTTGCAAATAGGCCAGCAAAAAGGGATTGGGAAAATGTGATGAAAGATACAGTAGACAAAAAGAGGCTTAAACAGGTGATGCTGTATAATAATGATAGTATGTTTCTATTTAGTCTTTATAAATACTTGAGCTACAGACCAAAGGTAAATGGTCATTGGGCTTTTACTTGTTTCATACTGGACTGATAACACTTGAAGATCATAGCCTCAGAGAGTGGTGACATCTTGCAAGTTACTTAGACATACAAGTAAGAATTTTACTGTACATGTGACAGTACACTAGAATTTGTATGTGAAAATGAGATCAAGGGCAAGAATAGGAGTGTGTAAGAATGGAAAAAGAACTACTAAATTAAAGAAAGTGTGGATAGGAAAAAAGAAAACATCAAGTTAGTTGAATTAATTTTGCAAAGAATTTTTTGGGTTAGAGAGGGTAGGAACAGAAAAGAAAGTCTGATGAAACACCACACCAGCTGGTCCCACAAGAACAATGCTGTAAAACAATAAAGGCACGCTACTTATTCTAATTATGCAAACAGGCATAATATTCTTTTAAAAACATTTGCAGTTCTGACAAATTTTAAATTTAAAAGTAACATAAGAACAGCATGAACTCATTTTAATTATACTGTATTAGAGAAAATGCAGATGAATCAAAATCATTTAAACAGAAAACTAATGGAAGATGAGAGCTTTTGCAAATGTATATAGAAACTATAAATCCAGTTTCTAATGAGCAATATTGAATGTGTTAAAAAACAACACAGAATCAGAATATGTTTACGAGAAAATATTTAAAGAACAAAAACTTACATTGTTAGTTGGTGAAAGATTGAATATTATTTCAGAATACAAAGTTCGTGTTTTCATTTTTCCAAGTTTTTGTAGATGAACTGCCTTATTTGTTGCAACCATTACCTGAAAAGCATCCACTATCTGTAAAATAAAAATCATGCAAATTATCATATCACTCATATACAGTATTATTGACATTCATCATGAAATTTCACAGGATCAAACTTAATCTTTTAAAGGTGGACAATTAATACCAAATCTTCAATGCAGTTTCAAAGTACTGTAACTTATTCCTCCACAGAAAGACAGCTTTTTGATATCTTATTATCTTTGGATGCAGAAAAAAATGCTAGATTAGAAGCAGGTTATTTATTCATTTGGATGTGGACCAAATATATGATCATGGACCAAAGTACAGTATACTCTAGCTCATAAACCTCTCTTCATGTAACAACTATAAACGCTTACTCTTCTGCTTTAGAATCTGGAATAAGAAATCTGCAGGACCCATTTCATGATGTAGTGTGCTGCAGTAAATATAATTTTGTCATGTACAATTAGTAGTAATAAAACTTGCTTAGTTCACTCTTGACTTGAATTCGATTTTTTTGTTTTTGTTATAAATCATTGTATACTGTATTTTTTATTTGTTCCAATAAATGCATTACGAAAGAATTGTTACTTTGTTTGCAAAGGGGTTTTACTTTTAAACAATTCTAAAACAGATGCCCAAGTCAGGCCAGACCTACCTGGTATTTTTCACAATTTAGTTCCAATCCCTGACATATTTTAAAACTATTACAATTCTAAAATAGATGCCCGAGTCAGGCCAGACCTACCTGGTATTTTTCACTATTTAGTTCCAATCCCTGACATATTTTAAAACTATTTTAAACTGCTTTCAACCTTTCTAATGTTGAATTTTTAATATGTGGTCTTTTTGCCTTCCATAAAAATTAGCCAAACTTTTTATAAGAAGGATTTATTAATAAATGTGGTAAAACTCTGAAGCAGGAATAAAAATTAGGGGAGGATACTCATTTCATCCATATTAATTCTGCCCCCTATAGAGAGAGGAAGAGTTGACCATCTATTGACATTTGAAGGTTAACTTTTAATACTAATTTGAAAGTATAAATATACAAAGAGGAAATTAAAGAGATAACCATGCTGCATGTTAACAGCTCAGGTTTTTTGATTAGAGAATAAGGAAATTATATTGTAAAAAGTGTAAGATGTTAATAATGTGAATTCCATATTGCAATAATGACAGATTTACTGTACACCATCTAATGCTAAACACAGATGATATGCCACTCCACTTTGATATCAAAATTCTCAATACAGCATTTATTAAAACACCATAATACAATATACATACCATTGTTGACTTGATCAGTGCACCATTAATTAGTCCCTCCATTGCCTTTTTCCTAAGTTCCGCTGCATTCTGCACTTCTTTAAATAAGAGGAGAGTTACTGAACAGTTGGGAAACAATTCAAGATCCTGTGTAAAATGCATCATGCAGAGTTTCTGATGGATCTGAAAATATGTAGAGGAAAATCATTTGCATTACATTAAAATAAATATTTATGCAGTTTTCAACAAAAACATTGCAATACCATTAACACAGAAAATCATCAAGGTAAACAACAAAATATTTCTACTTTGCAATTAAATAAGAGTATGTCATTGTTTCCCACTTGTGGGAAGAAAACAAATTGTAAAATCTGTGTCTATAGCAAAATGGCTCAGAAACCAAAATGCATTTAAGCATAGTACATTATAGCAAGTGATATGGAGCTGGAATATGATTAAATCAGCTTATGGGGACTGATTTGTTCCAGAGTAATACAATTCATGACCATCTTGCCTGAATACAGAGCAGGATGGACTAAGGATGCAAGTAAAATGCAGAAAGAAAACTTGGTAAAAATGGCTTGGGCAGAATATGAAACTGTAAATCACCTTCTTTTTGTTAGATTAATATAAAGAGAAAACACAAAAGCTTTTCTACACTAGTAATTATGAATGTATCTCCATGGACTAAGTCTTCAAGAATATTGTTAAAGCAATTACACTTCTTGCTTGGACTAAAGAGTTATGTTTGACCAGCTTTGTAACTAGCAAATGAGCAAAACACTTCCAGTGAAACAGTTTATTTTCTTACTTGAGCCCTTAAAAACCAGCCTCCATTACAGAAACCTGACATTGCACCACAATGTAAGCAAATGGTAAGGGTAATAACATAATAAAATGATTAAGTTCAACTTTTCTCCACATGCTCAAGCACTGCCCTACTAATTTTTCCTTCTGCTTTCGCATTTTACTCCGGTGGAAGAATAATTTTAGGGTAACATAGCATTCATCTTAAAGAAATAGCATAAAGGCTAAATAAATGTCAGAAACCTGTTCAGGCACAACAGGAAACCAGATAAAGGTCAAGTGAAAAACAAAATGTACACTGAAATATAAGAATTGGTTTAGGAAAAATACTGAGATGATCAAGTAAATAAAGAATGTACCAGAAGAAAGGTTGATGTAATTTTCAAAATGTACTGAAGGATGACTATGAGATAACTAAGAAATAAATGAATGGACAATCGTTACATGCACAGAAATTTCAAGGGTGGTGGGGCAACTCAAAGGTGCAATAAGAACCAGAATATAGAACTTCAAACCATCACTCTCTTAGATATCTCCAATATGAATCTGCTTTGGCACTACAGCAACTAAACTACAGTAATTGCTGGGAGGCTCATTCTGGGAGGCGCCAGAGCTCGTCATTATGGGTAATTGGTGGTCTTCTTTCTACAGTTTAATTTACATTGTATTGTTCACAACAAAGATTAAAGTGTGCAATTGAGGAATACAATTGAGAGTTGGTCTACATCTTCTCAGTTGTTTAAATACTGAATTGCTGTTATCCTATAATATTTGTACTTTGGCTCAGACTGGGAGAGGGATATTTTAATATTATAAATTGGTGTTTTCTTATATTCCATGTTTTAATTCTATTTTTTGATTAAATAAACAAGCTGGCTTCAGTCTTGATTTGCTTCATTCACCCTGAAGGAGTTTGTTTAATAATTGTATATTAATCCTTCAGATTAATATTAAGATAAAGACTTTTGACTTTATACTGGTTAATTTATATGAGAATCTTTTTTGCTTTCTAAAAATAAACCATTAAAAAACACACACCTCTATTAAACTGAATTAAAGTCTACCAAAACACACTGTTGGAAATAAAAGTACAACTCATAAATTTATTGAGAAAAAAAAACTGACAATTTTTTCCTGCTTGCCAGTACTGTTTAAAAACAAATCTGTTGCTGTTCAATTTACAAAAGTTGGCTGTGTTGCTGAGCTTTTACTGGGAAAGGGAATTAGCATTTCTTCTTCTTAAACTGATCAGACTATCACTGTCAAGTCTTCTACGTGTTGAACTTGTGAAGCCACAATATGAAAAAAAATGAAAATTAATTTACAGTTCGAAAACAAGTTTTCGTGTGAAGGCTTGCAAACAGGTTAAACGATTTTTTTTATTGGAAAAAAAAGATGTTACTTAATTTAGATAAAGAGATAAATATTTAGTCTGGATTACATTTTATTACAATCCTTATAATTTGAGATTAAATTTCCTTTACACTATTCTTATTTCAATTACAGTTAACCACTGCTTGAAGGGCAGTTTATAAATATTGCCACATATTTGCCATGTACTTAATAATTTTATGTGGTGTAACAGTTTATTCAAAGAGAAAGATAAACACAATACTGGAAACGGATCGAACCAAAATGCAGTAATATTAACCGAAATACACCTTTCGTTTAACACATATATTATGTAGCAAATTTGTTTCTATATTTTAAAGGTGTAAAATTAGAAATTACTCCCAGAGTTCCTAATGCAAATATTTTAAAGCGCATTAAGGTGTCCACTTGCTTTCCGTTACATCGAACTTACCTAAATATGCGTGAATGCGCACTTCATTACAGAAAACGGGGAACAGGACGCTATTATTTCGGTAAATGAAGAGCAGTACCATAAAATCGCGACGCTCCTGCTTTTACTAAACCCGAATTCATCCGCGTTCCTTTAAATTTTCTGTGCTACTTAGATAAAGATGCGACCTGGAAACAAATCTTTAACCATAGTTTAATTTTAAGATGTGGTTAACTAAAATTCATCCGCGTTCCTTTAAATTTTCTGTGCTACTTAAATAAAGATGCGACCTGGAAACAAATCTTTAACCATAGTTTAATTTTAAGATGTGGTTAACTAAACAGTTTTAGGAGCTCAAAGCTAAACGTTCACATCTTAACTTGTCAAACTGAAAAACACGAAGGACAATCTAAATTACATGAAACATCTTAAAGAATCAGAAAACCTACTGACTTCTAGTTTCTAGACGGACATTTTGTTGTAGGACAGGAAGAAGGTAGAGAGAGCGGGAGGGTTCATTTGGACCAAGCAGCTGTCACTTACTTTATCAACACGAGCCACTTCAGGATTAATATTTCAGTGTAACTGCATCTCAACTGAGAAAACAGAACTGAAAGGGAAAATTGCGTAAATAGTATATTAGCTAGGTAGGATGGAGAAGCTTGAGAGTTATATTTTCTCCATTGTTTGCAGTACCTTTTTTCTCGTTTCTTGCTTTTTATTTTCCAAAATCACACGGGAGCAAAGAGACCCTTACATGGACGAGATCTTTCATATTCCGCAAGCTCAAAAGTATTGCGAAGGCAGGTTCGGAGAGGTATGTATTAGCTTAAAAACACAATTCGGAGCACACGGTCATGCCAGTTGTTGTTAGAGGGGCTTCGCGTTTATAAAAGGTCAGCGTAGCATTAAAAATGTTTTCGTTTTTTTCTGGACATCTCTAACGCGCACAATTGTTTTTTTTAATTGTCATACCCGGAAATAGAATGATTAAAATTCCATTTCTGGCTTTATTGTAAACATGTTTCACTTGTCTATTTATCCACCAGCTTCTTCTTCTTATTTGATCGAATACATTAAGATCGGATTTTTGTTCAGAAATCCAAAAAATACCCATGTTGGGTAATTGTTAGTGATTATTATGGAAATGTAAAAACATACACTGTAAATATATTTTATGACAGTAAATATATTTTCTAGCAGTTTATCTAGTTTATTTTGTAAATCTTTCTAAAAACTGTTTTTTTCCTATGGGCGCTTCAGTTTTCCTCCCGTGTTTCAGCTACGTAAAGGTCGGATTAATTAGTAAGTCATAACTGGCCCAGTAAGAGTGACAGTACCTTGTAGTGAACGGGCACTCCTTCCAGACTGGGTTCTTGCATTCCCTCTAGTGCTACTGTGACAGATAGACTTTTGCCCCTATAACATTAAACTGGACAAAGCAGTCTCAGTAATGAATGAAGGGATGGTTTTCTGGGGTTCATTTAATGTTTTTTGCAATCGGTTTAAAACATAGGGGAGATGGGGGATCTATAACATTAAACTGGACAAAGCAGTCTCAGTAATGAATGAAGGGATGGTTTTCTGGGGTTCATTTAATGTTTTTTGCAATCGGTTTAAAACATAGGGGAGATGGGGGATGGTCTATTCTTACAGCATTGTGCACATGGCAGGAACCATCCTTGAACAGAGTGCAATTCCATCTCAGGACCTGATCACACTTACAGTTTGGACTTGCAGTTTAGCCTATCTTAAAGGATGTGTGACAAAAATTGGAGTATCCAAAGGAAACATTGATGTGATGCGTAGAGAATGTTGACTTTCCACGTTGACAATGACCTGCTGGGTGTAAGATAGTAAGTAGTGCAAACACTTGCACCAGAAATGCAGCCTGACTTTAAAACAGTAAATGGCTATTATCTTTAGTAAGACTACACAAAATGAAGTGCACCTAATAAATGTACACCAAAATTAACGGACTAACAAAGAAGATTATGAATCACCTTAAAGTGTGTATTAACTGTAGCAGAGTGTATTGTTGTTATATCTTTCAGTGGGATTCTATGATAACCACACTACCTGGCTTGTATCTGGTGTCCGTTGGAATAATTAAGCCCACTGTCTGGCTGGCTGGATGGACAGGAAAAGCTGTTTGTTCACCTGGAATGCTACGGTTTATTAATCTCCTTTTCAGCTGTGGAAATCTCTATTTGGTCTATCTAATTTTATGTAAACTGCATCAAAAAGACAAGGTGTGTTTTTTCTTATTTTTGCTTCACTTGTTATGGTAATTGTAAAACCTTGAAGGCATGATCTGTAGTCTACATTGGAAGTAATGTCAAAACCTGCTTCCTTAATTCTTATGCTTTTTTTAACCCATGGTTCATATTTGATCAAAAACACAATTCCTGTTTTAAAATTAGAAATAATATTGTAAATGCATATCATTTGGACATGCATGTCATCAGTGAACGAAATTTGGATTTGGAAAGTATTTCTAGCCATAGCCCAAGAAGATTTCAGTGCTGATTTCATACATCATGAAATGATTCCTAGTGTTTTAATTTTCAATTTATAGTGCATCCATCCATCCATCCATTTTCCAACCTGCTGAATCCGAACACAGGGTCACGGGGGTCTGCTGGAGCCAATCCCAGCCAACACAGGGCACAAGGCAGGAACCAATCCCGGGCAGGGTGCCAACCCACCGCAGGACACACACAAACACACCCATACACCAAGCACACACTAGGGACAATTTAGAATCGCCAATCCACCTAACCTGCATGTCTTTGGAATGTGGGAGGAAACCGGAGCGCCCGGAGGAAACCCACGCAGACACGGGGAGAACATGCAAACTCCATGCAGGGAGGACCTGGGAATCACACCTAATGACAAAACCTTCAAAATATTGTCTTATCACCCTAATTTGCTCAGTTTCAGTATATACGTGAAATGAATATAACACTCAGTTTCCGATGACATTGCAAGCTGCAAAACTACTGTAAAAATGAGTGATGGAGAACCAACAATTATCCAAAAATTGTCAGATACTCATCATCCTAGCTGAGTAGGCACTCTACCAAAAATTGTATTACTGATAAAAAGATGTAAAATTAACAGTCAATTTTCAGTAACCAAAAACTGTTATGCACAAGAGGAATGCTCAGCAACAGTAGAATATATAATTAACCATGTGCAGCATACAGTATATTTAATAATCAGTCCTGCAATATAGGTTCAATGTATTTGATTTTTTTTTTTTTAAAGTGTAAATTAGTAGAATACAGTATATCAATAGAAGAGTCACTCCTAGGTGACTTACACAGGAATTTTTTCATATTTGTGTTTTCCTTTAGTTTTGACTGTGAGCGAAAGATTACTTTTTCTTGAAAGGAGATTTTTCTCTGTCCCAGCCAGGTGGCACAATGCTGCTCCCATTGTCTGCTTAGGGTATATACTGCACCACTTAAGCTGCCCAGTAATTCATCTAGCGATTGTCTACAGTATTCACTAATGGTTTCCATAAATATTTCTTAAAATATTGTTTTGTGTATTGTTTCATGTTCTAAATTTTTTCCGTGTTGTTATATTTAATTTGAACCTCTCATTTTAAATAGATCATTACTTATTGGAAGTGGAAGTAAGGGCACTTTGCTTTAGTTAATGGGACCAGATAGGTAGAACTAGTGCTGGGCGGTATGACCAAAATTCTATATCGTGGTATTTTTCAAAATTATACCGGTTTCACGGTATTTGACGGTATTTTTTTCCCATGCATGAATGGATGTTAACCACATTTTCCACTGCAACTACTGCAGTAGACTGGCTAAGAATAACCTATTCCACTGTCATGAGAATTGTACATTGTACAAAAAAAACATTTTAATGTGCACACAAGTATTAATACAGGTTTGCATGGCCCCATAAAGTGATAGTTTTCAAGGGGGTGACACTAATGAAGAGAAGGAATCACATTGCATGACAGTTGCAGTCAAAATATAGAACCTTTTTATTGAACAAATTTTGCAAACAACTTAAACTAAAATTTTGACAACATATTTTCAACCATCCAAAGAAGCATTTAGACATAGTAAAATATCCAGAGGTGCTTGTCAAAAGTTGTATTACACTGAACATGTCTTAGAAAAGGAATAAATAGTAAATATTTTTTTTTAAAATAACTACACTTTGTTAATGTTAACAATCTCTGTCCACTGACATGTTAAAGTGACTTTTTAAACAACTTTACCATTATTGAACTACATAATCCATCCATCCATTTTCCAACCCGCTGAATCCGAACACAGGGTCACGGGGGTCTGCTGGAGCCAATCCCAGCCAACACAGGGCACAAGGCAGGAAACAATCCCGGGCAGGGTGCCAACCCACCACAGTGAACTACATAATATTTAAACTAATAAATAGCAACAATAAAATAATAGTGCAACTTCCAGTAATAATACTATTACTTCAAGGCTTCAAGCCCAGGTGCATTACACAGTATTCACCAAATAAAATAAAACAAGTTCAACTTAGTGATGACATCTTTACCAACTGAACCATCTTAAGGCAAATTGCATTAATATGAACCTTGCTTCAACCTAAGCTATATACATAAATAATAAAACTGCAACTTGCATTTATAATGCTATTTGTGGTATAGCCTTACGGAAGCGTATTAGGGCCACGGTGAAGAAAAAAAAATACGGACACAGTGGAAAAAAAAAGCATGTCGAGATTAAAGTTGACATTTCCACTTTATTCTCATAGTTTATTTTGTCATTAAAGTAGAATGTCATAAACTAAACATCATCCTAAATTCAATATTTAATTTACTAGATTTTCTCAAACACCGTCATAAGTTACGTAGCACATTAAATGCCTTGTATTAAGTGTTCCCCAAGCCATGTTATTCGCTACTCGCTTCTTAAACTGACTTCCTCTGCAGAGGAGGCGCAGGCAGCGATCACTGCACAGAATACATTCCCTTGATGATATTCCTGCTCTCTGAATATTTAGAATGCTAAGATAAATACTTGATATCATTTTCATGATGCGATTAACATGGCTCGGGGAACACTTAATACAAGGCATTTAATGTGCTACATAACTTATGACGGGGTTTGAGAAAATCTAGTAAATTAAATACTTATTTTAAGGTGAAGTTTAGTTTACAATGTTCTACTTTAATGACAAATTGCGAGAATAAAGTCAACATGTCAACTTTAATCTCGACATAAACGGTGAGAATAAAGTAGAAATGTCATCACACTATTACACAGTAACCAGGTACATTGCACAGTATTGAAAAAAAAAATAAGTCCAACTTGGCTTGCAGTATTATCCAGTAGTATAGAAATAGTATTCACACATTTGAACATAATGGTCCACATCCGACCTTTTAAAACCAAAGTATCTCCGGACAACAGACACGGCTCCTTTTTTCGGCAAACGTTCTTCTGTGTCATTATGTTCACCTTTATCGTCTGCTACAGCTTCAGTTTCAGAATGTTCTGTCCATTTTCACCATTCAATACCTCCACTAACGCATGTACTCCGTTGCATGCATGTTTAGCGGTGCAGGAGTGAAAAAGTTCCCCCCTTAAACAGTTACCCGCTGTGCCATGTTCCGAACGTTGTTTAGGCTGTTTAAACCGGTGTTGCGGTATAAGAAAAATCCATATCATAACAAAAATAAAAAACGGGTTTTGGTATGAACCGGTATACCGCCCACCACTAGGTAGAACTTTATTTGTCCCTGGGGAAACTTTGACTTTTTACAGAAGCTCTAAATGAATTAGGATCAAATAGCTCAGAATGTTTTTAAGAAAGTCTTTAGTTGTCATTGTAGTTGTCATACGTACTGTGTGTGTGTGTGTGTGTGTATATATATATATATATATATATATATATAATATAGGGGTACCCAAAAATACCTGAAATTGGAAATAAAAATTTGTTTTAATAATTTTTACTTCATGAAACTTTAGTCTCCTTCAAAGTACTCTCCATGTGAATGAATGCACTTGTCCCAACGGTTTTCCCACTGGTGGAAACATTTTTGGAATTGCTGAAGAGGTACGTTATCCAATGCCTGCAGCGATTTTTCTTTGACAACCTCCACGGTACAAAAATGCTTTCCTCTGAGTTCTTTTCTCATATGCGGGAACAAGAAAAAGTTGCACGGAGCAAGATCAAGTGACCTTTCCCCTCGTAGACCTTTCTTTTACTTAAAGCTTCCTCTTTAAAAGCAGTGTCAAGCATCACTACAGTTTCAGCAGTTGTTTTCCCTAAGAGAAAACAAAATGTAGTGCAGACTCACTGTTGTTTGTGATGGGTGATCATAAAGAACAATGAGTCTGCGTTAAATTTTGTTTTCTCTTTGTTTTTCTTTGAACGAACTTGTTTTAATTAAAAGTAAGATATTTCTCATATTTTCAGTGCAAGATGATGGTTCTTCAACAAACTGAATTTTTTCTAACCCTTCTTACAAATTTTTACAAGGGGCATCAATAATAGTGGAGGCACTGTGTATGTGTGTGTGTGTGTGTGTGTGTGTGTGTGTGTGTGTGTGTATAGATGTATATATATTGTGAGCTGGGGGCTGATCGCACCCCTACAGGTTAAAAAAAAGATGAAAGACTGCCTTCGCATTGCTTCCTTGCTTGCTGGGCTTACTTGTGCCCAATCTATCGCACGATCCACGCGGTACTTTGCATACTTAAAAGTCCGAACAGCACCTGTCAATTTTTGATTGTTTGCTTTTCTCTCTCACTCTCTCTGACCTTCCCTGCTCCTGATGCGCACTCCTTTGAAGAGGAAGATATGTTTGCATTTTTTTAATTGTGAGACGGAACTGTCATCTCCGGTCAAGGAGCACGTTTAAACTTTTGAAAAAGAGACATGTGTTTGTTTGCATTGTTTGAATAAAGTTCATGTCTCTACAACCTCCTGTGTTTCTGTGCAAATCTGTGACCCAAGCGTGACAAGATATATACAAACAAACATAGTGGCTTACAGAGAGCGCTCAGTTCCCAACACCTGACACAGACAGATGCAGACACCAGGGGTCTCATGTATAAATGGTGCATACGCACAAAAATGTTGCGTACTCCCGTTTCCACACTCAAATCACGATGTATAAAACCTAAACTTGGCGTAAAGCCATGCACATTCTCATGCTAGCTCAAACCCTGGTGTACGCAAGTTCTCCACTCGGTTTAGCAAACTGGCGGCACCCAGTGACAAAGCAGTACTTTTGTTCCAATGTGGTTTCCATTTCTTTTTTAGATCCGCATCCCTGATGTGGCTTTATCATATACACTGAAATTAACCACATATTGTTTATTAATTTAAGGCATCGGATTGTAATTAACCTGTAACAATAGTGTCACAGCCCTAGCTAGTTCAGGGAATGTTCCTGCCTCGTGCTGTATTCTTGTTGGGGCTGGCGCGACACTGGAAGGATAGATGGATAGAATAATTAAACATGCACTACAAACATATTTCAATGTTCCTTAAAGTTTTGAAGAATCATCGTTCCAAGCTTACAGATGGTTTAACATCAATTACAGTGCTGCTTGTGTGGTAATTGGTTACTTGGAGAAAAGAAAAGGAAAGAGAGGAATTGGAGGTTAGTACGTTTGAAAGAGACAGTACTGCTCTAATAAATTATTTCATCGAAGGTCGCACACGAAGCAGGACGCATGAGCCACTGTGGTCCCATGTTTAATAACATGCATTAATTCCTATCATCGTGAAAATGATATCAAGTATACATCTCAGTATTTTAATTATTCAGAGAGCTGTAATATCACTAATGTAATGGGTTCTGTGTCCAATTAGAGGAAGAGAAAGCCTGCTTAAGAAGCATGTAGTGATTCACACACACAGAGCACATAGAAGAACACATACAAAACAAAGCATTTAACATGCTACTTTAGTTACGATGGTAATTAGTAAATTAAATGATTTAAAGATGAAGTTTATGATGTTCTACTTTAATGACAAACTACGTGATTAAAGTGCAAATTTCGAGATTAAAGTTGACATTTCGAGCTTTGTCCCTTTTTTTTTTTTTTTTTTTTTTTCTTTTCTTTTCTCTGTACCCTAATAAGTTTTCATATGACACACAGACTTTGGGATACGACTCGCCTTTTCACGGTGACTTTGATATCTGACAACTTCTTTCTTATTTCGGGCACTGTGTGACTTTGTGAACTTGAGCTTTCGAGTTTCTCTGACACTCTGTCACTCGATCAACTTCTTTTTGTTGTTTATACCACTGTTTAAATCAACAAATAGTATGTTTTTCCTTGCCTCCACTTGGTATTTTCTGAAATTCTTCTATTTTCCCCCGTGCTTTTGCCATTGCCTCTTCACAGAATGCTGAGCTTAAGGGCTGTTTATATTGATTTGCATTTTCAAAGAGGTGTAATTCTGGGAGGAGTTTGGGAGTGGCAGCAGGCGAGTGCACGTGCGTTACTTTTCACGTTGACCGGGATTTATGGAGCTGAAGAACGTGGAAGTTGGCGAATGCACAGATTTATGCATCTGGATTTTTTTGTGCATATGCACATTTCCGTTTTTGTCCTTATGCCATGTTTTAGTGTGAATTATATGCACGCCGTTATGCATGAGGCTCCAGGTCACGATACAAGGGCTTTTTATTCTACTGTGGGAAATGCTTCCCAAATTGGATCCCACCTGCACAACACAGTACAAAGCACATTAAGCACTGTTAAAAAAGCAATTCTTTTTCTTTTTCTTTCTCCAGCCGTGTGCGGCGCTCCAGATATCTATGCAAAAGGATGAAGGTCCAAGTCTTTAGAGTCCTAATGCTTCTTGTCTTGCTATATGATTGCGAGATATGGATGCTATCCAATGACCTGAGACAAAGACTGGAGTTCTTTGAGACTGCGTCTTTTTGGACAGTCCTTGGGTACCACTGGTTTGACTTTGTGTGAAATGAGTGGTTGCTCATGGAGTCCCGAATGAGGCACATTACCTGCATTGTGAGGGAGCATCAGTTACGGCACTATGGCCATATGGCGCAATTACCTAAGGGTGATTTGGCTGGCAAGTGGCTGGACCAGGCCAAATGGACACCCACGTAACACTGGCTTCAGCAGATAGAGGGCCATTTCCAGAGGGTGGGATTGGACCGTGTGTCTGCCTGGAGGGTTGCCAACCAGGATCCCAAGCTGTTTCATCATGGGGTGGGTGCGGCAACTCACTGTGCTAGTGCAAGTTCCCAAACCTGACCTGACTTTGATTACACTCTGTGTGTGTGTGTGTGTGTGTGTGTGTGTGTGTGTATATATTTATATTATTGCCTAGTTTGTTTGTTGCCATTTGTTGTATGTAGTTTGTGGTTATCATTCTGTCTGCGTCTTTTCCTTGTTTGAGGAATGGTGACAAGGAGGTTAGCACTGCTGTCTCATAGTTCAGGCTACATTTTTGGCCTCAATAATCAGTCCAGCATAGTTGGTAGACCATGAAAACAATTTATTTCTTGTATAACTCTCAATCACACAAGGAATGCCTTAATGGCTTTGACAGCCCCCAGCCTTGACTCCCTACGAAGACCTTGTAGGAAACAAAGTAGAAGAAATCTTGGGAGAGGCAATTTAGGGAGAAATTCACACCCTCCCCAACCTCCTTCCGGGTAGTTTGGGCATGCAGTTAGTGTCACAAAATGTAGTAGATACAATACAAAACAGAACCACAAGTAATCGCAATCCTCTTCCACAGAACTAGATTGCCAATCTATCATTGCTACCTCAGAAATACTGTACAATACAATAGTACCAACTACAAGGCAACATCTAGCCCTCAGGAAACACTGAAAAGACCACTGTACCATTATAATTCACTTAAAACTAGTTCATTTCCTCATTAAATTCAATGCATTTTGTTGAGTTTCTTAGCATTTCTGAGATTTTGCAGAACTTGTACTGAGCCCATCTCTGCTGGGTTTTCTCATCACTAGTAATTTGGTTAGTAACATGGAATGAGAAAACAGATTATTTTGTTGAGTTTAAATTGAAATTTGGAGAAAATGAGAAAATTTAAATAAGTAATAAAAACATTGACCAAATATCTATATTTATTGGAAAATATATTTTAGAGGGTTCCTAGGGAACTTTTGACTGATTTTAGTTGTTATTCCACTGATTGCCATTTCATACACATTACAGTCCTCATGTTTAGTCATTAAAAATTGGTCAGTAAACATTGTCTCTTTGAGGTCCTCAGGTGCATGCAAGTGAGTCTTCTTTCTCTTTTCACTCAGGAATAGTAGAGCAGACTAGTATTCCCTGACCGAGACACGTCACAGTAAAACCCACAGTAACAGAATGTGCATTCTAGTTACAGTCTTTATCCTAGATTGGTTAGTGATGATTTCCTTGCTTATACTCTTTATCCTCTTGACTAGGGGTTTCTTCTGCATTGCCACTACAGATGCACAGGTTTCTACATATCCTATAATGAACTGTGGACCTACACAGTAGTTTTCAATGAAGTCTAATAACAAGTAAACCCACCATATGCTGAAATGGAGCTCTTTGTGCATAATCATTAGTACTGATTTATTAAAACTAGTGTATTTAATATGAATTTCATTAAATGAAACCTCCTGTAAGATTGTTATATCATTTTTTTAATTGACCTGCAATATGACTGTGCAGTTTTGTTAATTCATTTTGGTTTTTTTTCCCCCCCTGTAGTCTGTCACTGCATCTAAGAGAATCCTGTCAGCTTTGGCTCTTTCAACGTTTCCAGTGCTCTATTTCTTCACTTTTCTGTACTACACGGAATCAGGGTCTACTTCTTTTCACTTTTTGCTTACTTAATGTGTCTGTATGAAAGTCACAAAATCTCAGCCCTCCTAGGATTTTGTGCGGTTATGTTTCGCAAACAAATATCATCTGGGTGATTTTCTGTGCTGGACATGTTGTAGCTCAGAAGATGACTGAGACCTGGAAGACAACTGTCACCAAGAAAAAGGAGAATAAGATAGCTTCGTCAACAGATATATCTATAACTGCAATTAGAAATTTTCTCAAATTTTTCATGGAATATACCCTTTCAACAAAAAACCTGATTATTTTGTTATCAATTGCATGGCCATATCTTCTACTGGTTATGAGTTTTATTGTTTTCATTATAATTAATAGAGGGATAGTTGTGGGAGACAAAAGCAACCATGAGGCATGTCTTCATTTTCCCCAATTGTTTTATTTTTTTTTCTTTTAACACTATTGTTTTCTTTTTTTCATTCATTTTCATTCAGGAAAGTCTTAAACTCCTCAGTTCACTTAGAAAGAAACCCATTTTCTATCTTTCAGTTTTGGCCCTTTCATTATTCTTAGTGTGGAAGTTTACTTACATACATAAAATATTTGGTGGCTGACAGCAGACATTATACATTTTATGTATGGAAGAAGATCTTTCAGAAGCATGAAGTGGTTCGATATGCACTAGTTCCTGGTTATGTATTTGCTGCATGGAGTTTTGCTGATTCACTTAAGTCGAAACCTTTGCTCTGGAATCTCATGTTTTTTCTATGTTTGGTGATAGCAACAGTACCCCAAAAGCTTCTGGAGTTTCGGTACTTTATTCTGCCATATTTAATCTATAGGCTGAATGCTTCTGTGCCATCTGTTTTTAGACTGCTTTTAGAGCTATGTTTATATACATTTGTCAATGCATTGACTTTTTACATCTTTTTGAAGAAAACCTTTGTTTGGCCTAATAGTGAAGAAGTGCAAAGAATAATGTGGTGACACCATATGCCTTCTTTTGTAATCAGCTATGAAGTGGACAAAAACATTATGCTTAACTATCTGTGTAATGTGCAAGTAATATAGAATGAACCAATCTAATTTATTTAAGAGATTCACCAAACTTGACACATAAGTTTCACAATGTGGATATAATATGGAAATAATAACATATGTATAGGAGATTTTAATTGGGGACAAGTACAGTAAAGACCTGAATGGAGCATGTAGCTTCTATCAGCAGAAAAGTAAATAAATCAAAGCAAGGTAGCTGGATTGTTTTATAATGCAAATGTATTTTGTGTTTCATACTCTTGTTACAGATTTCATATTTGGGAACATGTTTGTTAAATTTGGCGGGTAGAAAATTTGAAAATTGTAAACTTAAAACAATGAAACTAATTATTGTGAAGTTATGTAGATAGCATGGTATAAAAGCAGGTCGTCAATTCTAAAGCAAACTGACCGAGTATGTTTTGTAGAATGCATGATATAATGGCACAATCAAGGCAAAACCAAAATTCCCATACACCAGTTATAAGCTGGCTGCTCTTGGAAATGCTACCTAGTCATATCTACATAAGGTAGGTATAATACAATAAAATATTAATCATTGGTATGATTTGTGAAAGTATGGGACAGCAGCTGTTTGAGTGGTGCATTGAGGACTCCCCAGACGTTTCTTTTAATTTTTTCACATGACAATTACCAGTGTGTTGGTTACAGAGGGGTACATATATATTTTGCTGTGTTTTCTGTTTTTTAATATTGTTCTTTTGTTGTAGTGATCTACAACTGTCTACTGTGTTTCATACAAAAAAATCAGTTTTTGTGTGTTATTTTAGGTTAGTATTCTATTTCATGTGTATTTATACCCATTTTAAGAAATAATTTCATATTAATACTTGAATGACTCTGGTTAGCTGTTTATATTGGTCATTTTATTGTGTCATGAACTATACACCAACATGTGAACTAAATGGTCTAACTAGCATACTTGATTGTCCCGGTGTTTTTTTTTTTTTTTTTTTTAATGTGTTCCTCTATTACTCTCCCTGTTTTCTTTTTCAGCAATATTTTAATGAGTACTAGTATTCATATATGTTTACTTTTTGCAGTTGATTTTGTCTCTTCAAATGATTTTGGAAATGCTATATTAAATATTATGATTTTCATATCTTCATTCTGGCTGTGTATTTCATTCCATTTCTGTTTTGCTAATTTGCTTAATTTTTTCACTTCATTTTTTTGTTGTCTTTCTTACTGATGTATTGAAAAACTTATTTGTGACCATATAATCATGATGTTTCAGAAAGTAAAAATACACTACTTTTTAAATAAAATTTTCATACTTTTTAATGTAGCAGCATTGTTTTTTGTTTTTTTATTCAGAGCAACCTCAAATGTGCAGAGTATTACAAATAATTAGGAAAATATTTCATTTTTATATAATTACGTACAGGTTTGTATAGCAAATTAGTTTATATGCACAAACACCTAAAACAAGCACAAGGAGTACTTTATTTACAGGTGGACTATTATAAAATATTTTTAATGTACTGTACATTGTTTTGCTCAACAAATGATCACTTGCTTATGTATTATTATTACATTTGAATTGTTTTTGTTTTTTGTGATTACATTTTATTCATTTTCCATCAATACAAAATGAACAGTCAAATGTTTAAAGTAAAGCCTATATATAGCATCTCTCTTCTTCTTTTTTTTTTTTTGTACCATTACATTTGGGTTGAGAATTTTAAGATATTTTTTATTACCCCCAACACAGTATGAAAAATGGAAATAAAAACAAAGATTGATTAGTATATTATTGTAAATGATCTTTGACCCGAAAACAATACAACAGCCCATTATTTGTTACAACTAATAAATCTTACTTTTGTTTTTTTCTAAACGCATTTTGATTTTGATACTTGCAACACATTCCAAAAAAATTTTGGACAGTAAAGAAATTCCCATATTTTAATGTTGCCTTTTCTTTTCTCAACACTTAAACACTTAATATTAAACGTTTAGGAACTGAAGACACTAATTTATTAAATGTGTCAGGTGTAATTTTGTCATATTTCTCTTGCAAACAAGTCTTAAGGTTTTTATATTTCAAAATGTGACACGCATTCTCAATTGGAAACAGGTAGGGACTGCAGAAAGGCCACTTGAACACCTGCACCCTCTTCCTGTGCAGCCATGCCTTTGTAATGAAAGCAGAATTTGGTTTTGCATGCTTCAGCATTGTCTTGCTCAAATATGCATGGCCTCAAATTCAAGTTCAAAGTACGGCCTGCCAGAGACTAACCTGGAACAAAGAGGTGAAAGTATGTAGTTCCATGCTGTCAACTACCCCTCATGAGCCAGCAACACCGACTCCCAACTGGGCCTTCTACTTCACCCACGGAGACAACCAAAATGATCTGTCTGAGCTGAAGGTAATGATTGCTGCAATGGCCTCTGCTCTCTCACTGCTGTCACCTTGAAAGCAGCATATGTTGCCCCAGAATCCCTATGTACTTTTCAGTAATAATAATGCCTACACAGAAGTGCAAGTTACATTTGCCCAGGTCACTAAAACAACCCCATAATATCACACATGCTAGCTTCTAGACTTGTAGCTCGTAACAGTCTGATTTGTTTCTCCTTTGGTTCAGTGGACATGCCGTGAATTTCTCCCAAAAAAGACTTGAAGAAGTATTGATTTGTTCACCCATTTGTGCAGTTTAATGGAATATCCCAGATGCCACTGAGCCTAGAGAAGTTGCCAGTGCTTCTGGACACAGTTAACATGTGGCTTTCTTTTTGCACAGTACAGTTGTAACTGCACATTGTGTTACTTGATAAAGCTTTGCCAAAGTACTTCTGAGCACATGCGGCTTATCACTTATTGATGAACAATGATTCTTGATGTAGTGTAATCTAAGTGATCAGAGATAATGGGAAGTCAACTTAGGCTTGTTCCTTTTACATACTGCAATTTCTCCAGATTCCTTGAATCTTTTAATTATATCATGCACTGTTAAAGGTGGAATAACCATATCCCTTCCAATCAGTTTTTGTGAAACATTGTTTTTAAACTGTTATATATATACTGAGTATATTTTTTCATGCATTTGCGGGACAACTGGCAATCCTTGGTCCTTCTTTGCTCCTAAAAGACTTGGCTTTCCCTGGATGCAGCTTTATTACCAAAGGATGATTACAGTGTGATGAACGGCCAGGTCCCATGCCTGGCCGGGACGCCCTTTGCTATGTATGTTCCGGGGGAGCAGCCATGGACAGCTCAATACCTCCCCCGGGACGCTTGGTGGCAGCCTCCCTGACCGATGCTGATTCCCCAACCTCCCACAGGGCTCCATGGGAGATGGAGTCCTCCACAGCTTGGTTGGGGCCCGGGGTGGCTGCTAGGGGGAGCTGTCTGCTTCCAACAGCCCAGCTGGATGAATCTGCAGCCCCATCCGGAAGTGCAATTAGGACCAGGTGGTCAAGCACCTGGAACGCTTCTGGGTGGGTTATAAAAAGGGCCAGCCACCACCACTCGATAGTCGGGAGGAGGAGGACTAAGCTAGAGGAGAAGTGGTGGTCAAGGAGGAGAGTGTTTTGGTGTGTTAAGTGCATTGTGGGACTGTGTTGGGCCTGTGGGACACGGGGAAGGCGTGCCCCACGGCTGAAGAAAAAATAAAAGTCTGTTTGTTTAAGTATGTGCCTCTGCGTCAGTCTGTGCCGGGTCGGGTGCTATATAGCGCCTTTCACAACAGTCACCTGTTGAATATCATTTGTTTCTATTCATGACATTGTTTTCTTTTTTAACTCACTATTGGTTCTAAATTGCCACACCCAACTTTTATGGAATGTGTTGCAGGCCACTAAATGGCAAGAATGGATTCATGTTTATGAAAAAAATTAAGCCTTATCTAAGCATTAAACATCTTGTCTTTATACCGTTTGTGCTAGTTTTTAAATCAATGAATTTTGAAATCACTGCTTTCTGTTTTTATTTGCATTTTACATACTGTCCCAATTTTCCCACTTAGTGTATGGTTGTGATGCTTAGTAAAACGAAATACCCAAAGGCATGTTTTAGTGACTGTTCAGTTTTTTTTAATATGTGTGCAGCTTAAATGCTGTCTCATATGGAACAGTTTCAGGATGCCTGAGAGAAATTATAGTTTACGTTCAAATGTCATGTGGTACAATCAAATACTTATTTGTGTCTTTCCCACAGATTATTAACAGCAGTATAGTACCAACTATTGACAATGAATACAGTGTACAGTAAATAAATAAACCACCGTACATTAAATCCAACATCAGTTGATATATAGATGAAGCACTCATGAAGTTTTTAGTACGAGTGGCTAGCTTGTGACCTGTGGATGAAACTACTTCAGAATGTGGTGGTAAGAATGCTAAAGGTCATGGCAGCACTGTGTTAGAATGTAGATCTTTTTTGTGCAATCTATGTGATCTTTATTGGTGATAAGACCTGTGATGGTGGTGTTGTTTCTTGATGTTTGAAGGTGGTTTTTTTTTAATATTTTTATTTTATTAATTTTCATTGTAATCATTCCATACAAACAGATCAATTTATAACCTAACAAATTTGAAGACTAATCAAACCCCACCCCTGAGAAGGAGAGCTTAGCTAAAGGAAAATTGCTTTAGGCTTTTTAATAAGGCTACATTAAACAAAAGAAAGGGAGAGGTAAATATCTATGTAAATAACAGATGGAGAAGGGAGTTAAATGCAATAATAGTTATTTCTCTTATTCTAAAATAATATTGATTAAATCCTGCCATGTTTTGAAAAAATGTTGTACAGATCCTCTAACTGAAAATTTGATTTTTTCCAATTTCAAATAATATAAAACATCGGTTTCCCACTGACTTATAAGAGGAGAATTAGGATTCTTCCAATTTAACAAAATAAGTCTGCGTGCCAAAAGTGTAGTGAATGCAATCACAGTTTGCTTGTCCTTCTCCAATTCAAGTCCATCTGGAAGAACACCGAACACAGCTGTTAATGGGTTAGGAGGGATTGTGATACCAAGGCTGTCTGAGAGGCACTTAAAAATTTTTGTCCAAAATGATGTTAGTTTAGTGCAATCCCAAAACATGTGACCCAGTGAGGCAGGAGCTTGGTTGCAGTGCTCGCAGGTTGGATCCTGCCCTGGAAACATTTTGGACAGTTTTAAGCGAGACAGATGGGCTCGATATATAATTTTTAGTTGAATAATTCTATGCTTTGCGCATATAGAACTTGAGTGAATTCTCTGCTTTGCTACCTTCCACTTCTTTTCTGATATATTGATTAAGAGATCTTCTTCCCAATGTCCTCTTGGATCTTTGAAAGGTAGGGACTCTAATAAGATTTTATATATTGCGGAAATAGTGTTTGTTTCCTCGAAATTGAGCAGTATTTTTTCCAGCATTGTGGAGGGTGCAAGGTGGGGGAAATCGGGCAATTTCTGTTTAACAAAATTTCTAATTTGAAGATAGTAAAAGAAATGTGTAGCTGGGAGGTTGAATTTTGAACGTAATTGTTCAAAAGATGTAAATATGTTGTCTATATCAAGATCTCTGAGCATTTTAATCCCAAAACTTTTCCAGGTATTAAAAACTGGATATACTTGCGAAGGTTGAAAGAGGTGGTTCTCCTTGCAGAGGTGCCACTGATAAAAGATTTTCCATCTTAAAATGCTTCCTAATTTGGTTCCATATTCTGAGTGAGTAAAGCACAATTGGGTTATTAGTATATTTGCGATAACTTTCATTTATTGGAGAGCAGAGCAGGGAATATAAAGAAGTACTACAGGATTTTACTTCTATTGCGGACCAAGCCTGTGTATGTTCATTTATTTGTGTCCAGGTTTTTATGGCTTGTATGTTTGCTGCCCAGTAATAAAACTGAAAATTAGGTAAAGCCATGCCACCTTCTGCCTGAGGTCTTTGTAGGGTCGCTCTCCGGATACGTGGGTGTTTTTGAGTTCCAAATGAATGAGGTTATTATTGAATCTAACTGTTTAAAAAATGATTTATTGATATATATTGAAATGTTTTGAAATAAAAGGAGAAGTTTAGGAAGGATATTCATCTTACCTATGTTAATTCTTCCGACTAGAGTGAGATGAAGGGTTGACCATCTATGCAAGTCTTGCTTAATTTTTTCCATACAGACGCCAAAATTTTGTTGATAAAGAGCTTTATGTTTACTTGTGATATTTACCCCTAGGTATTTAAACTGATCTGCTATGGTAAAAGGTAGGGTATCTAATCTAATATTATATGCTTGTGAATTCACTGGAAAGAGTATACTTTTATTCAGATTAATTCTAAGACCAGATATCTTTTGAAATTCTGTTAGTGCTGTTAAAACAGCGGGGACAGTGTTTTCTGGGTCTGATATATATAAGACCATATCATCTGCATATAGAGAAATTTTCTGTTCCAGTCCTTCTCTGACAATCCCCTTTATCTGATAAGAATTTCGGCAGTGAACCGCCAGTGGTTCAATAGCGATTGCAAACAACAGTGGCGACAAGGGACATCCTTGTCTGGTACCACGTTCTAGTTTAAAGTAGTCTGAGCAAATGTTATTAATACAAACTGAAGCTTCTGGATTTGTATACAGTAGTTTGATCCAAGCACAAATATTCGGGCCAAACCCAAATTTCTCCAATGCAGTGAAAAGGTAATTCCATTCGATCATGTCAAATGCCTTTTCTGCGTCCAATGATAGTAATATCTCTGGGGTGTTTGATTTTGCTGGTGAGTATATAACATTAAACAAGCGTCAGAGATTTGAAGATAGGTGTCGGCCTTTAATAAATCCAGTTTGATCTTGTGATATTACCGAGGGCAGCACTTTCTCCATCCTTCTAGCTAGGTTTTTTGAGAGTATCTTAACATCATTATTCAGGAGTGAAATTGGTCTATATGATGCACATTGTAACAAGTCCTTATTTTGTTTAGGAAAGACGGTGATTAATGCTTGTCGAAATGTTTGAAGTAGTATTTGGTTGTCTCTAGCTTCTGTAAATGTTGCCAATAAGAGTGGAGCTAGCTGAGTGGAGAATTTCTTATAAAACTCTACGGGGTAACCATCAGGGCCTGATGATTTCCCGCTTTGTAGTGACTTTATAGCGTCTAGTAATTCTGTTAGAGGTTTACCCAGTTCCTCAGCACTTAAAGCATCTATTTGTGGTATTTGTGAATTATCCAGAAATGCATTAGATTGTGTGTTGTCTTCTTTGGGCTCAGTGGAATATAAAGACTTATAGTAATCTCTAAATGTGTGCATTATTTTATTATGGTCGATGGTTTCTTCTCCATTCTTTTTGGTGATTACTGGTATTGCATTGTGAACTTCTTGTTTATGAATTTGTTGAGCTAAAAGCTTATTAGCTTTTTCTCCGTGTTCATAGTAATGCTGTCTAGACTTATAAATAAGTTGTTCAGTTTCTTTAGTTATTAAGATGTTAAGTTCTGTATGTAGGGCCTGCCTTTTCCTGTGGAGAACTTCATTTGGACGCCTGGCTTGTTCTTCATCTATTCTAGTAATTTCATTTCTTAGCTCTGACACTTTCTTGGTTTCTAATTTATTTCTGTGGGAAAGAAATGAAATAATCTGTCCTCTTAAGAAGGACTTTAGAGTTTCCCAGAGTGTTCCTGCAGAAACCTCTGTGGAGGTGTTTGTCTCTAGAAAGAAGCTGATTTGTTTGCATATAAATTCTGTGCAGTTCTCGGCTGCCAATAAAAGAGGGTTAAGACGCCATCTGCGAGGTGAGTATGAGGGGCTTATTGATTTTAGCTCCAAGACTAGAGGGCCATGGTCGGAGATAACAATTGTGTCATATTTGCATGATTTAATTGTAGGCAGGAAATTATTATCTATAAAAAAATAATCAATTCTTGAGTAGCTATAATGCACTGGTGAGTAGAATGAATATGTTCTTGAGTTTGGGTTAAGAAGTTGGGATAAGTTGTGATCATTCAAAAACTGTGTAATTATCTTTGCAGTATTAGATGTCGTCCCCCCTGTCACAGGAGTCCTATCTAAGAGTGGATTTAAAACACAATTAAAGTCCCCAGCCATTATAATTTTATGAGTGTTCACATTGGGAATGGATGCAAATAGATTTTGCATGAAATCCTTATCATCAACATTGGGTGCATAAACATTTATTAAAATCATTTTACTGTTATATAAGTTGCCCATGACCATCACATATCTCCCTTCAGGGTCCGACATATATCTGATGCTACAAATGGAACTGTTCTATGTATGAGAATTCCCACCCCTCTAGTTTTCTTTATAAAGCTAGAATGGAACATTTGGCCAGTCCAGTCTTTTTGTAATCTGAACTGATCCTTGGTTAGTAAGTGGGTCTCCTGTAAAAATACTATTTTAGCGTTTAAGCCTGTTAGGTGAGAGCATACTTTCTTTCTCTTTAATTCGTGATTCAGGCCTTTAACATTCCAGCTCACAAAGTTAACTGTCCCATCATGGAGACATTGATTCTGAGTTTTTAATGTCATTTATAGTTTTAATTGGTAATATGGCAGTTTTAATCTTAGTTTCAAGATTCCCCAGGAGTTATTGCATTTTAGCCTATTGTTGCATTGATATTTATAATTATAAGAATTACAAGAATAGATGAGATATAACCTGCTCTCCTTCTCTCCCCCCTTTATCCCCCCACCCCCCCATTTTGCCTCCCCACATGAGGCTAGATCCCACTTCGCGATGTTCCAGTCCTCTGACATACGAAGAGACAGAGCATGTCCAAAACAAAACAAACCCCACCCTGCAGCGGCGTTACAGAATTAAAACAGAGATATCTTTTGCAGTTAAATTCTTAATACTATCTGCCGAAAATGTTCTCATTAACAATATTTAAGCTTGAAATAATCTTCAGCGCTTTTAAGATATTAAGATAAAAAAAAAAAAAAAAAAAGAAGAATCAACCCTGGGAATGATTTTAAAAACTAGTCTAGGATAAACCTGGTAATTCCTACTGTAATAGTATAATGGTAATTATATAAATAGTAGAACAAGCAATAAACCAAGGGTATGAAGTTAAACAGTCTACTTTAAGGTATAGTAAAATAATGAAAAAAAAAAAGAATCCTACTTTAATTACTTCCACATTTTCACACTCACGTCTATAACTCTATAACTCTGATTAAAACATAAACATATAAAGTCCAGATAAAGAAAAAGAAAAAAAGGGATGTATAATTATAATACCAGTCTCTTTAAACATGGATCCAGAGAGCAGATCATAGGTCCTTCCCGTGCCTTGATAGAATATGGCTCCTTATTAACTTTCAAAAAGTGTCGGAAACAGCTTCTTTAGTTCTTTTTCAGCTTCTTCTTTGCTTAAGAAAATATGATGTTGATCTTGAACTTCCACTTTCAGTTTGGCGGGATACAAGAGGCTGTATTTGATATCGGCTTTCCGTAGCAACTTTTTAATGTCGATGTAGGATCTGCGTTTTGCAGCTGTTGATGGTGAGAAGTCGGGAAAAATATGAATAAGATTATTTTCGAATATAATCTCTTGCTTGCGTCTGAGAAGTGCCATCACATCAAGCTTACATCGTAGTCGCTCGAAGCGGACAATAAAAGACCTAGGTTTAAAGGCGCTTGGTATCTTTGTGCGATAAGCCGTGGCTATCTCAATGTTGAGTTTAAAGTCATCTCCAATTATTTTAGACAGTAATTCTACTGCAAATTTGACTGGGCTTGAGCTTTCTTGTTTCTCATGTATACCCTCAATTCTTATATTATTTCTTCTGCACCCATCCTCCAGGGCTGCAAGTCTGTCTCCAAGTTTTTTGCATTCGGAGTTCGCAGCTGTGGCTTTTTCATCGGCGTTAGACGCCAGTTGTTCCGCTGTTTCCACTCGAGCCGTGAGCCCCTGCTTAACGTCTTCCAGCTGATCAGAAACGTCATTAATATGGTCATCAAGCATTTTCAGTTTGGAATTAGTTTCTTCAATGTGTTCCACTAATTTCTCCAACATGCCTTTAAAATTCACGTCAAAATGTTTAAATAGACGCGTTTCCTTATCTTTGTTATCCTTCTTGAGCTCAATAGTCACCTTCTTAAGATCATTCGTGTTATCTTTCTTAAGCTCATTCTTAAGCTCATTCATGGCCGTAACCATGGCAGTGGCCAGTGTAGCGATCATCTCTTTTAGTTCGAACAGTTCGCTTCGGCTTTCGTGCTCCGCGAGTGGAAATGCAGCTCCTGTTACAGCAGGCCCTGCCGGCTCGCGATGAGTAGATGAGAGCACATCCTGCAGGGCCCTTTCAAGTCTCGAATGATCCTCAGAAATCAGCGATCCATCGCGACCTGTATCACTCGCACCTTCGCTCCCATTTTCACTCTCGACTGGAGACGATACAATGGAGCGGGGCCCCAGGAATTCTGCGCATTCGTCTGCCTGTTCCAGGTCAGTCTCCGTGAGGCCATACCTTGCACTTGCACTCGGGCCGGAGGTCTGTCCAGACTTTGATACAGCTTTAAGTTTCTTTTCTGGTTCTTTCTGACTTTTCTTCTTGTTACTCATGCTTGTATATTGTAGTGGAAGTTCCTTGGTCGGGTTAAATACAGAATACCTCTAAATAATATGAAATACGTGGGAAAATAAAGCCGCTGCTAGCGGAGCTCTGCTTCAGACGTCCATCTCCTATAAATGGACGAAACCAACTCGATGTTTGAAGGTTTTATGGAACGATTTATCAGAATATATATCTAGAATCACCTAGCACCTATGTTTGGATTCTTTATAAATTACAGCTTTGTTTTTAACACAATTATCCCACATAGGGTTTTTTTATACTGTTAGGTATTGATTTTCAACATTGGTTATGTTTTTGTATATAGTATTGTTTTAAAGTAGTTATTGAATCTGAAAGCTACCATCCATAACACTTCACCTTTAAAATGAAGGAAAAACTTTCAACAGTATACTTTAATGACCAGGTTGTAGAAGAGGTGGAGAGCCTTAATTTTCTGGGAGCATCCCTTCTATACCAAACGTAAACAAGTCCATGATTTTTTTAAAAATTTCCCCCAATAATGTTTTTCATGAGAAAGAAACCAATAACTATCATTTGCAGATACAATGCCTATAAAATGTATTCACCCTTCCTGGATGTTTTTACGCTTTGCTATACAACTTTGAATCACAGTGGATTTAATTTGAGTTTTTTGAAATTGATCAAAAGAAAAAGATGCTTTAATTTTAAAGTGAAAACAGATCTCTGTGAAGTGAACTTAATTAATTACAAATATAAAATGCAATACTTAACTGCATTAGTATTTATCCCATTTAAAATAACACACCCAAATCATCACGGGTGCTGGAAATTAGTTTTAGAAGTCACACCATTAATTAAATGGAGATAAACCCTTTGACTACAGGCAAGTTCAATTGATTGTAGTATAAACACCTTAAAATAAATACACTATGCATACAATTGCATCCCTCATGCATTTAAAAAATTAAAGGCTTGCAGTATTTTAATTTGAGGGGTACATTAGCTGACCAAATTGAGAATATTATAATTAAAATTGTTGATATTTGTAAGGGAGGCTTGAATATAAATGGAGAGCTACTAGAAGGTCTTTATTGAATATTTGTATGGCTTTGATTAGATGTAATTTTAGTGATGGAAGTGTAGCATATGGTTCTCAATATTTAAAGTTTTGGAGCTTTAATATAGGAGACAGGACAATTATCCTTACATTTGCAGAGACTTCAGCTAATTATGTCTTATTGGTTAAGTATTAAGGGTCATAAAATAAATCATCCTGTTAGAAAGGCAATTGAAGACAGATAGGAGCATCGCAAGAAACGTTTTCACAATTTTGAATAGATAAGTTCAAAAAATGCACAGATGATAGATGTGTTAAATACTGCTTTGAGTCCAACTGTAGCTATGTTTTTGAGTCCATAATAGTCATTCCATTAGTCAGAAGCTGAAATGGGATTACAAAAAGAAATAATATGGTTTTCTTTTTCTGCTTATTGATGTTATAGTGAATTGCTATGTTAAAAATTATTATAGTTTAATTCATATATACAAAAATGGTTCAAAAGATCCCATAAGTGGTAATACTGGAGCTGCAGTCTTAATTCCAGATTTTAATTTTAAGTTAAAGAAAAAGCTGTTTAATCACCTTTCAGTGTTTTCTGCAGAAATAATAGTTATTAGTGTAGCTTTATGGTGGGCTGATGTTCAGCTGAACAGACTAGTAATGATATGTGCTGACTCATTTTGATGAGCATTCAGTCAGGATGTTCTACCAGTAGAAATGATTTGATACTAGCAATTAATCAGACATTATTTAGAAAACATAATTTAGGATTTGGTCTTATCTGTTTCGGGAGATGGACGACTGAGACGGAACTCCGTTAACAATGGTGTTATTTTTCCTTTCTTTTAATCATCCTGAGGTATCCTGTATTTACTCAACCCAAGGGGCATCAATTAAAGTATATTCAAGCATATATAAGCATGAGTGGCAGAAAAAGGCTTAGAAAGTAACAGAAAAGACAACTAAAGCTTTATCCAAGCCTAAACAAGTCTCAAGTTCAAGCTCAAATTATGGCCTGCCAGAGACTGACCTGGAATAGATAGGTGAAAGTACAGATTTCCCGATATCTGATGCTGCTGCATCGTCTTCAGCCGAGAGTGAAAGTGGAAGCGAATGTGCAAGTGAGTCAGGGCAGGAGTACTTGCTGATTCTAGAGGGTTCATTGAAACTGAAAATGGCTTTACCTTCCACATTGTCAACTACCCCTCATGAGCCAGCAACACAGACTCCAAGTGGTCCTTCTACTTCACCCACGGAGCATGGAGCATGGTGAAGACCAAAACAATCTGTCTGAGCTGAAGGTAACGATGGCCATAATGGCCACCGCTCTCGTGGGGGGGGATGACATAAAGGAGCTCAAGAATAATATAAAGAAGGATATAAATAATATAAGGAAAGATATAAAGGACATACCCAAGGCAAACGAGAAGCTGCTTCAGGATTTTAAAGACCAGGAGAAAAGTAATTGCTTTGAAGCAACCTTTAAAGCTATGCTAGAAAAAAATCAAGGAAAAAATACAGGAAAATGTGTCTAAGTTTGAGAATAAACTTAGAGCTCTTGGTGCTCAGGTTGAAGACATTAACCAAACTTTCATGACTCGTATTGAAATACTGCTGACGGAAAAGCAACGCCTGCAAATTCCAAGAGTAAAGTGCTCAGAGACAAGCTAGCCGCACTGGGAGATGGAAACGGAAAGAGTAATATGAGAACTGAAGGTCTCCCTGAAAACTGTGAAAGTCCAAATCCAGTGAAATTCATAGCTGAACTATTCTCTAAAATAATTGGAGAGGACTTCAAATCAGACACTGAGATAGCAGCAGCTTACCGCATATGTGGATCGAATGCCTCAAAACCTAGGAGCCTCATTGTGCGTTTTGACAAATTACAATTTAAATTAAATATAATGTTACTTCTCAGACAGAAACAAGAGATTATATTTGAAAATAACTGCATTTGTATTTTCCTTGATTTCTCACCTTCAACTGCTGCTAAATGTGCCACATTTTACTGCATTAACAGCGTTTATGGAAAGCTGAGATCAGATACAGCCTCTTGTATCCTGCCAAATTGAAAGTGGACATCTAAGACAAGTTCTACATTTTTACTTCTCTGGAGCAAGCAGAAAAAGAACTAAGAAAACTTATCTCACTCACTCACTCACTCACTCACTCACTCACTCACTCACTCACTCACTCACTCACTCATCACTAATTCTCCAACTTCCCGTGTAGGTGGAAGGCTGAAATTTGGCAGGCTCATTCCTTACAGCTTACTTACAAAAGTTAGGCAGGTTTCATTTCGAAATTCAAAGCGTAATGGTCATAACTGGAACCTCTTTTTTGTCCATATACTGTAATGGACTGCAGCTCGCTGGCCGTGGGAGGCGGAGTTGCGTATCGCGTCATCACGCCTCCCACGTAATCACGTGAACTGACTGTGAATGCAGTATGTAGAAAACAAGGAAGAGCCCCAAAGAGCGCTGAAGAAAACATTCATTACACAATTGAGAAGGCAGCGAAACAATAAGAAGCGAGCAAGTGACGCATACAAGCATATTCATAAGTGCAGCTAAGGCGGAAACAAAGCACGGTGTAAACCGTAAGTTTAAATTAAGTTTGGCAAGATTGCTTTTCTCCTGTACAACTATACGTTACATTCTCAACAGTAAGCTTGCACGACTTGGTCATATTACAACCGGAGTGCTGAACTGACAATGTGGTATACAAAGAGAACTATAACAATCGTAATAAACGAACAATAAAACAGCGGAGAACCCGTGGATTAAATAAAAAGGCTGCTTCCTTGGCGAAGCAAGGAAAAAAGGATGGCCTTATATGCCGTTCGTTTATAAAACAGCAGAGAAGCTGTGTAAAGACTGCTTCACAAAAAAACAGCAGAGCGCCTTATATGAGCAGGCAGTCAGCTAAAGAAGGGAATCAATAAATAACTATAATTGTAATAAACGAACAAAAAATAGCGGAGAATCCGCGGATTACATAAAGGAAATGGGTACCTGAACAGAAAAGTGAGTCTCAAATACCCACACAATAACTATAACAATCGTAATAAACGAACAATAAAACAATACAGAACCGCTAAGCAAGGAGAAAGGACAGCCTTATATGGCGTTCGTTTATAAAACAGCGGACAGGCTGTGTAAAGGCAGCTTCACAAAAAAACAGATCCTTAACAAATTGTTATTGGTATATTTTCCCTCAATTTAAAAAGGTTTTCTTTTCTTCTTAATTAAAATTTAAAAGCAATACTTCACCGCTGCGAAGCGCGGGAATTTGGCTATATGCAGTGAGTGTGTATGCCTGATGAGCCCAGAATTAGGGCAAAACATGTGTCACGTACTCTTTGCATTATTTGACAGTAAACTATTTTCAACTATTCTATGATCTGCTTCTCACAACTGAGGGCACCGTGGCGGATGTTAGCTGACTTGCTGGCCAACCACAAGCATTACCTGGTAGGTAACCACCCATACAATCAGATTGTGATTCAGACTACGAATGCCGTGAATGTAATTACCCCGATCTACATGCTGTCAAATAAACGAACCACACGCCGTGGCGCAATGTTAGGGGCTTCGCCTCTAGCGCTGACGTCCGAGGTTTGATTCCTGTAAGGGAGTGCAGAGAGTGTGTACGCCTGATGAGCCAAGAATTAGGGCGAAACACGTGTCGTGTACTCTTTGCATTATTTGACAGTAAACTATTTTCAACCATTCTATGATCTGCTTCTCACAACTGAAGGCACCGTGGCGGATGTTAGCTGACTTGCTGGCCAACCATAAGCGTTACCTGGTAGGTAACCACACATACAGTCAGATTGTAATTCAGACTACGAATGCCGTGATTGTAATTACCCCGATCTACATGCTGTCAAATAAACGAACCACACGCCGTGGCGCAATGTTAGGGGCTTCGCCTCTAGCTCCGAGGTTCGATTCCCGTAAGGGAGTGCAGTGAGTGTGTATGCCTGATGAGCCAAGAATTAGGGCGAAACACGTGTCGCGTACTCTTTGCCTTATTTGACAGTAAACTATTTTCAACCATTCTATGATCTGCTTCTCACAACTGAAGGCACCGTGGCGGATGTTAGCTGACTTGCTGGCCAACCATAAGCGTTACCTGGTAGGTAACCACCCATACAATCAGATTGTGATTCAGACTACGAATGCCGTGAATATATATATATATATATATATATATTGTATATATAAGTAGATATGTGTGTATATATATATATATATATATATGTATATATATATATATATATGTGTGAATGTATGTATGTATGTATATATGTATGTCTATATTTATATATATATATATATATATATATATATATGTATATATATATATATATATATGTATATATATATGTGTATATATATGTAGATATGTATATATTTATATGTATATATGTACATATGTATATATATACAGTAATCCCTCCTCCATCGCGGGGGTTGCGTTCCAGAGCCACCCGCGAAATAAGAAAATCCGCGAAGTAGAAACCATATGTTTATATGGTTATTTTTATATTGTCATGCTTGGGTCACAGATTTGCGCAGAAACACAGGAGGTTGTAGAGAGACAGGAACGTTATTCAAACACTGCAAACAAACATTTGTCTCTTTTTCAAAAGTTTAAACTGTGCTCCATGACAAGACAGAGATGACAGTTCTGTCTCACAATTAAAAGAATGCAAACATATCTTCCTCTTCAAAGGAGTGTGCATCAGGAGCAGAGACTGTCATAAAGACGGAGAAATCAAACAAATCAATAGGGCTGTTTGGCTTTTAAGTACGCGAAGCACCGCGGCACAAAGCTGTTGAAGGCGGCAGCTCACACCCCCTCCGTCAGGAGCAGGGAGAGAGAGAGAGAGAGAGAGCGATAGAGAGAGACAGAGAAAAACAAACATGCAAAAATCAATACGTGCCCTTCGAGCTTTTAAGTATGCGAAGCACCGTGCAGCATGTCGCTTCACTAAGCAGCTGCACAGAAGGTAGCAACGTGAAGATAATCTTTCAGCATTTTTAGATGAGCGTCTGTATCGTCTAGGTGTGCGAACAGCCCCCCTGCTCACACCCCCTACGTCAGGATCAGAGAAAGCGCAAGAGAGAGAAAGACAAAGTAAGTTGGGTTTCTTCTCAGCCATCTGCCAATAGCGTCCCTTGTATGAAATCAACTGGGAAAACCAACTGAGGAAGCATGTACCAGAAATTAAAATACCCATTGTCCTCAGAAATCCGCGAACCAGCAAAAAATCCACGATATATATTTAAATATGCTTACATATAAAATCCGCGATGGAGTGAAGCCGCGAAAGGCGAAGCGCGATATAGCGAGGGATCACTGTATGTAGATATGTAAATTTGTATATGTATACAGTAATCCCTCCTCCATCGCGGGGGTTGCGTTCCAGAGCCACCCGCGAAATAAGAAAATCCGCGAAGTAGAAACCATATGTTTATATGGTTATTTTTATATTGTCATGCTTGGGTCACAGATTTGCGCAGAAACACAGGAGGTTGTAAAGAGACAGGAATGTTATTCAAACACTGCAAACAAACATTTGTCTCTTTTTCAAAAGTTTAAACTGTGCTCCATGACAAGACAGAGATGACAGTTCCGTCTTACAATTAAAAGAATGCAAACATATCTTCCTCTTCAAAGGAGTGCGCGTCAGGAGCAGAGACTGTCAGAAATAGAGAGGAAAGCAAACAAATCAATAGGGCTGTTTGGCTTTTAAGTATGTGAAGCACTGTGGCACAAAGCTGTTGAAGGCGGCAGCTCACACCCCCTCCGTCAGGAGCAGAGAGAGAGAGAGATAGAGAGAGACAGAGAAAAACAAACAATCAAAAATCAATACGTGCCCTTCGAGCTTTTAAGTATGCGAAGCACCGTGCAGTATGTCGCTTCAGGAAGCAGCTGCACAGAAGGTAGCAACGTGAAGATAATCTTTCAGCATTTTTAGACGAGCGTCCGTATTGTCTAGGTGTGTGAACAGCCCCCCTGCTCAATCCCCCTACGTCAGGATCAGAGAAAGTCAGCGCAAGAAAGAGAGAAAAGTACGTTGGGTAGCTTCTCAGCCATCTGCCAATAGTGTCCCTTGTATGAAATCAACTGGGCAAACCAACTGAGGAAGCATGTACCAGAAATTAAAAGACCCATTGTCCACAGAAATCTGCGAACCAGCAAAAAATCCGCGATATATATTTAAATATGCTTACATATAAAATCCGCGATAGAGTGAAGCAGCGAAAGGCGAAGCGCGATATAGCGAGGGATTACTGTATATATGTATATGTGGATGTGTATATGTATGTATATATATATATATATGTATATGTAGATATGTGTATATGTAGATATGTATATATATATGTATATGTTGTGACAGACGACCGGCTATGGACTCCGGTCGCTACCCCCAGGCTGCTAGGAGGAGCCCTCCGGACAGCATAGTTGTGCCCCGAATTCCAGCAGGGCCTCATGGACTTTGTAGTGTTGTGACACAGCCCTGCTGGATACCTTGGGGGCCGCCAGGAGTCGCTGTAAGGGGGCTAGTGGGCTCTGGCATGCCCTATAACCCGGAAGTGTGTATCAGTCACGTGACTGGAAGAAGTGACGTGCTCCCGGGATAAAGAAGATGACTGTTTGCCCTGACCCGGAAGGAAAACGGACTTGTGGGTTTGGCTTGGAACCATTTCCGGGTCAGGGGCTATAAAAGGACTCTGGGTAAGCCCAGACATTTGAGCTGAGCTGGGAGGAAGGTGGGCTAAGTGTCTGGGAGTGGAGGATTGTGGTTTATAGAGAGAATTGTGTTTATGAGTGTGTGGAGGAGAGTGCTTGGTGCACTACTGTACAATAATAAAATAAAATATTGTTGTACTTTCACCTGGTCTGAAGAGTGGTACCTGAGGGTTGAAGAGGTGGACAAACGCTTCATCTGTTACACTGGCGTAGTCGGCAGGATACTCTGGCCGTCTGGAGGCAGAGGATCTGCATTACAAATTAAATTTGTTGTGGCAGAGAACCCGAAGAAGGTCCCTCAAGTAACCGCGGAGGTGCAAACACCCCCCACTACAGAGAAGGCTGTGACGATGATGAATCTCGCCACATACCTGGTCGAGATGGGGAAGAAGTCGGGGAAAAAGAAGGATAACACCGACTGGGTAAAAGACATGACCAACGACGAGTTGGCCTGGACTCGCCTGACTGGGTGTGCCGGCGACAGGGAGCTGGTAAAGGCTGAAGAAGCCCGAAGGGCGCAACAGCAGGAACGCTGCCAGCCAGGGGCCGCGCCGAAAACCCTGAATAAAGTGGGAACACCGCTGACAAATCTGGAGGTATGTGCTGGGAAAAAGCCCGAAGTTTCGGGCTGTTATTCTTCCTATTTTGCAGAAACCTACCTCCAGAGAGCGGACGGCGCGTTAGATGCCTGCCGCATCCCTCCCCAAGATGGCCGCGGTACACAGAAGGCAGGCCAGGCTAGGAGTCGTCAATCTACCAGCCCATTCGAGGACAACAACCACGTGACCTCGCGCGATGGAGACTGGGATAGAGAAGGTCAACAGCGGTCCTTCGGTGAGGTCAGTCTTCCCCCGACGGTTCAGAGCTCCCTGAAAGGGAAGGGGGCGGCGAGCGAAGCAGCGCCACCATTTAATAAAGGTAAAGAGGAGCGGGAAGTGACTGTAATGTCTGCCGGCAAAATTAAAAAGGCAGTCCGCAGCCAGCCGCGGGAGGCTACCCGTTCCTCTAAGGACTCCATGTCCCAGGAGCCCTTGCGCTCATCACCAGAACACGTGCCAGACGCGGACGTGTCCATTGGCTCCCGGCTGGAAGGTAAGGGGAACGCGGAAGCTACCTTGCCTCCAGCCGAATTAACAAACTATATGACTGTACGGGATCTCGAAGAGGTACTCGAGCCCGTACTGGGTTTCTTTCAGGGGATCGAGGACCTGAGGAGACCGTTGGAGGAGTTGGGAACCACGGTCGAAGCGCCGCTGAGGAGACTGCATGAATACCTTCGGCGGTTAGGCCGTGAAGCCCCGGCCTCGATTGATTCGGCGGTGCAGGTGAGTGAAATCTGCGCCGTATATGATAAGGGGACGCAGTGTGAATCGGCACCGCGTTTAATAAGTAGCGGCTGCCAAAGCACTGTGATCCCGACAGTGGAATGTGGTACGATTACGGAGTGGTTGGGCAGGGATCCGATAGAACCGGGGCGGCGATATCAGACGCCGCTCTGGGATAACGCGGACCGTAAGAGCCCGACCTGCGTGATAAGGGGGTTGCCGTTGGTTACCGGAGGGGCGGAGGAAGTGCCAATCGAATCGGGGCGGCTGGATAGTGCTGTTACCCGGAGCGATGTGGTACTAATGACGCCGCCTCCAATAATACACAGGACAACGGGCGTGCAAACAGCAAAGAGGCTCTGTCTTTTCCATAGAGAGCCTCACGCTGTGCACAAGCCCCAGACAAAGCAGGAGATCCCCGACTTAAAACGAGGGTCTCCTAACAAAATAAAGAAAAGAGCGGCCGTTAAACCCTCCTTGGCGGAGGACAGGGTGGAGCTGACGGAATTCCCGAGGTGTTTCCGGTCTCGGGAGGAGAAGCCAACAGGAGGACGTCGGCGGTGCTACAACTGCCGGCAACCGGGCCACATGTGGCGTAGTTGTCCCCGGAGGACAGGGGAGCGGTGGTTCGCTGGGGGATCTAGACAGCAGAACCACGGCCCGGATCTCGCGTCCTCCTGGAGGAGGACGTCCCTCGCGGGAATCAACGCTCCGCCCCACTGGTCGTCGCTAAGGGGGAGGGACTGTGACAGACGACCGGCTATGGACTCCGGTCGCCACCCCCAGGCCGCTAGGAGGAGCCCTCCGGACAGCATAGTTGTGCCCCGAGTTCCAGCAACGCCTCATGGACTTTGTAGTGTTGTGACACAGCCCTGCTGGATACCTTGGGGGCCGCCAGGAGTCGCTGTATGGGGGCTAGTGGGCTCTTGCATGCCCTATAACCCGGGAGTGTGTATCAGTCACGTGACTGGAGGAAGTGACGTGCTCCCGGGATAAAGAAGAGGACTGTTTGCCCTGACCCGGAAGGAAAACGGACTTGTGGGTTTGGCTTGGAACCATTTCCTGGTCAGGGGCTATAAAAGGACTCTGGGTAAGCCCAGACATTTGAGCTGAGCTGGGAGGAAGGTGGGCTAAGTGTCTGGGAGTGGAGGATTGTGGTTTATAGAGAGAATTGTTTTTATGAGTGTGTGGAGGAGAGTGCTTGGTGCACTACTGTACAATAATAAAATAAAATATTGTTGTACTTTCACCTGGTCTGAAGAGTGGTACCTGAGGGTTCAAGAGGTGGACAAACGCTTCATCTGTTACAATGTATATATATGTTTACATAACCTCTTTAACACACTACTTCTCCGCTGCGAAGCGCGGGTATTTTGCTAGTATATATATATATATATATATATATATATATATATATATATATATATATATATATATATATCCCCAAAGAGGACTGTTTAACATCATACCCTTGGTTTATTGTATTAGGACTTACTATCACACATTATCTGCTTATCCATTGCTGCTGTTTAACATAATTCCCTGCGTTTACTCTTTCAGGACTGTTTTAGATTGTATTTTATGTTTATAGTATTGGGGACTTTCTTTGTTTTGGATGTGCTCTGTCTCTAGGTATGTCAGAAGACTGGGACTTCGTGAAGTGTGGCCTAGCCTCATGTGGAGAGGCAAAATGGGGAGAGAAAGAGAGCAAATTATTACTAGAAAACTAACTGTTCTTTTAATCCTTGCAATTGTAAGTGCCAATATAACAGTATGCTTCATAGCAATAAATCCTGAAAAAAATGGAAATTATGGTCAAAGCTATCTTATGTAATAATATACTATCTTAAATTAAGACTACAAAATGTCAACAAAAGTTCAGAAGCAATGTCTCCATGACCAAACAGTTAACTTTGTGAGCTGGAATGTTAAAGGTCTCAATCAAGAATTAAAGAGAAAGAAAGTATTCTCTCATCTAACAGGTCTAAACGGTAAAACAGTGTTTTTACAGGAGACCCACTTATTAAGCAAGGTTCAGTTTCGCTTGCACAGTGATTGGACTGGCCAAATATTCCATTCTGGTTATAAAAAGGAAACTAGAGGTGTGGGAATTCTTTCACATAGAACAATTCATTTGTAGTATCACATGTAGTATCTAATTCTGAAGTGTGATATGTGATCGTCATTGGTAATTTATTTAACTGTAAAGTGATTTTGATAAATATCTACACACCCAATGTGTATGATAGGGACTTCATCCAAAACTTATTTGCAGAACACTCATAAAATTGTTAGGGGAGGGACAATACCTTCCCTGGGCCATGAGAGGGCAGCCGCCCTGGTCTTCATGGGGGCCATGGAATCAGAGCTTAGAAGCTCATCCCTGTTGGGGCCCGTGGCCACCACCAGGGGGCACCCGGAGGATTATGGAGACCTGAACTGCAGCACAACTGCCACAACCGGAAGTGCTGCCGGAAGAGATTCCAGGCAGACCTGGAGTGCTTTCGGGTGCTCATGCGGCACTTCCGCTACAGCAGGAAGTGCCATCAGAAGATCATCAGGAAACACCTGAAGCACATCCAGGGCAGTACAAAAGGGGCCACCTCACTCCATCAGATGAGCTGGAGTCGGGAGGAAGAAGACAACGCTTGTGAGGAGAGGAGTAGAGGTGGCAGAAGTACTGGAAGATTGAAGGAAAGAAGGGACTGAATTTGGCTGGAAGGACATTGTGAGGTGCTGTACAAGGCAAAGGAAAATAAACGTGTGTGTTCTGGACATCTGGTACCATGTCTGTCTGTGTACGAGGGCTGTCTTAACATAATGGTCATCCTTCATCTCACTTTAGCTGGAAGAATTAACATTGTCAAAATGAATATCCTTCCTAAGCTTCTTTTTCTATTTCAAAGCATTCCAATAAACATTAATAAATCATTTTTAAGAAGGTTGATTCAATCTTGCCCTCATTTATTTGGAATTCAAAACACCCACACATCCAAAGGGCAACCCTACAAAGACCTAAGGCAGAAGATGGCATGGCTTTACCTCACTTTCACTTTTTTATTCCTGGGTGGCAAATATACAAGCTATAAAAACCTGGACATTGACACAAATAGATGAACATACACAGGCTTGGTCCGCAATAGAAATAAAATCCTGCAGTACTTCTTTATGTTCGTTACTTTGTACCCCAGTAAATATAAGTTATCACCAATATACTAACAACCCAATTGTGCTTCATTCACTCAGAATATGGAACCAATGTAGGAAGTACTTAAAGACAGAGCAGCTTTTATCTGTGGCACCTCTGCATGATAACCACCTTTTTCCACCCTCTCAAATGTACACAGTTTTTAATATTTGGAAAACATACAGGGTTAAATCACTTAGAGATTTGTACATAGATAACGTCTTCACATCCTACGAACAATTACACTCCAAATTTAACTTTCCATCAACACCATAATTTCACTACCTTCAAATAAGAAGAAATATCGATCAGTCTTGAGGACTCAGACAGCATTTCTCTAATATATAAAACATTTTAAGTCCCTTCCTTTCAAAGATCCCAGAGTACAGTGGGAAAAGGATCTCTTACTCAACATTTCAGAAAAGAAGTGGAAGGCAGCCATGCACAGAACTCACTCTAGCTCCATATGCGCAAAGCATACAATTATTCAACTTAAAATCTTTTATCGAGCACATCTGTCTCATTTAATATTTTCCAAAATGTTTCCAGGGCAAGATCCAACCTGCGAACACTGCAATCAAGTCTCAGCCTCATTGGTTCACATGTTTTGGGTATGCACCAAATTAACATCATTCTGGACCAAAATCTTTAAATGCCTGTCAGACAGCCTTGGTGTCATACTCCCTCCTAATCCACTAACAGCTGTGTCTGGTGTTCTTCTAGATGGGCTTAAAGTGGAGAAGGACAAACAAACTGTGATTGCCTTTACTACACTATTGGCACGTAGACTTATCTTGCTTAACTGGAAGAATCCTAACTCACCTATTCTAAGTCAATGGGTAACTGATGTTATATACTATTTGAAACTGGGAAAAAATCAAAGTCTCACTCAGAGGATCTGTGCAAAATTTTTTTATAACCTGACAGGATCTAATCAATAACATTTTAGAATACGTATTTAAATTGGGGAAAGGATCCACCCCCCTTTTTTCCTACTCTTAAAGTTTTATTCTGTCTGTTGGCCTAGCTTTCTTTCTCATGGGCGAGGGTTGATTTCAACTTAGTTTTGTCAAGTTTGATTTGCTTGTATGGAATGTTACTTGCTTTTAATAAATACAATAAAATGTTTAAAAAATATATATAATTTAAGAGTGTATATATGTATTATGTGGTTATCTTGCACATAAAGATGAGGGAGAAAAGAAAATGGTTACTTTTCTGTTAAAGAAAACCCATACAAATAAAGATATTGATATAGAACTTACACTTAGAAAATCAGGAGTAAAGGGGCTAGTTAAATGTCACATTGATAACATTTGCCAAGACTTGTGGGATAAAGACTGTAAAGGGAATCATTTTTAGAGAATTCAGAAAAGTGAGTGGGTTAGTGAGTGTGGAAGTAAAAAAATCAAAAAGAACAAATTATTTTTACTAGACTAAGATTGCTACACATAATGCTTAACCATTCATTACACCTTATTGGTAAACATAAATTAGAATTCTGTAGAGATTGTAATAATTCCAAAATGGTTGCACATGTCTCAATACACTGTAAAAGTTATAGAGAGGCAAGGAAACAACTTAAAGAAACTTTATACTAGGGATACAAAATTTCACAACAGTTAATTGTTACTAAGTTATGACAGTAATGGTTCTCGAATTCATAAGTATTTTTCAATATTTTCATATTGTGTGTTAGGGCTGTTTCATCTAGTAAGACAGAGAGTTGTGTGTTTTTGTTTTCTTTTTTTTTTAAAGCACGCTTTCCATCCTATTTCAGTTCATGTGGTGGTTTTAATGCACCTTCGAAGGTCCAACATGTGATGAGTCAGTACCATGGCCTAAACTACACAATGAGGACAAAAGAACACTCCAAACAACTCTGTGAAAAGGTGATTAAAAAGGACAAGTCAGAAGAAGGAGTCAAGAACATATCAAATTACTGAAAATTCCTTGGAGTCCTGATAAATTAGTCATTAGGAAATGGAAAAATTATGGCAGAGCTGTAAATCTGCTTCAGGCAGGCAGTCCACAAAAACTTTGTGGAGTAACTGCAAGAAGACTAGTAAGAGAGGCCATCAAGAGACCAGTGATGACTTTAACAGAGTTACAAGCTACAGTGACTTATAGTGGAAAGACTGCATACAACAACTGTCCAATTCCTTTACCAATTACAGCAATATGAATAAGTGGCAGAGAAAAGCCACTCTTGAAAAAAATGCACAAGACATCATACAAGAAGGTACTTGGGTGACTATGAAGTCAGCTTGAAGACGTTTCTATGGTCTGATGAGAATACAGTCATCATGCAGGGATGCTTCTCTACAGCTGGCCCTGAAAGGCTTCTAAGATTAGAGGATAAAAAATAATGTAGCAAAATAGAGGGAAAACGTTGTAATCCGCAAGAAACCTGTGACGTGGGAGACAATGACCTCAAGCATAAAGTCAAAGCTACACAGAAACAGTGTAAAATGACAGTGCTAATGTCCTGGAACAGCTGAATCATAGTCCAGATCTCAGTCCAATTGATTTGTAGATGGACTTAAAAACAGCTGTTCACTCACATTCTGCATGCAATGTGACCAAACCAGAACAGTTTTGCAAAGACAAATTGGGAGGACTTGCAGTGTCCAGATGTGCAAAGCTGATAAAGACCTGTACACACAGACACAAGGCTGTCATGGCAGCCAAAGATGCATCTACTAAGTACTGACTTGATGGTGTGAACAATTATGATATAGGTGTGTCATTTTAATGGGGTGACTACATCCATCCATCCATTTTCCAACCCGCTGAATCCGAACACAGGGTCACGGGGGTCTGCTGGAGCCAATCCCAGCCAACACAGGGCACAAGGCAGGAAACAATCCTGGGCAGGGTGCCAACCCACCGCAGGACACACACAAACACACCCACACACCAAGCACACACTAGGGCCAATGTAGAATCGCCAATCCACCTAACCTGCATGTTTTTGGACTGTGGGAGGAAACCGGAGCACCCGGAGGAAACCCACGCAGACACGGGGAGAACTTGCAAACTCCACACAGGGAGGACCCAGGAATCGAACCCAGGTCCCCAGATCTCCCAACTGCGAGGCAGCAGCGCTACCCACTGCGCCACCGTGCCGCCCGGGTGACTACATATATGATCAATTTTTGTGTTTTAAATTTATAATTAATTCAGACCGCTTTACAGAGGTCTGTTTTTGCTTTTTCTGTTAATCAATGCCAAAACAAAAAAATATTAAATCCACTGTGATTCAATGCTGTATAACATTAAGATGTGAAAACTTACATGAAGATAAATTCTTTTTTTAGGCATAATATGTTTTTGAGGATAGCTTGGCCTTCTGTAGTACTATATTATATGGTAGTATCTGTGCTGAAAATAAGAAGCAGCTAGAGAGTGGAGGGAAACTTTAAGCCTTAATAATCTTATCCTCTTTTCAGTTACTGGTACATGGTTCAAATACAGTATTCCTTTTACACTATTGTTGGTAAGCTGTTGGAGAATGAAGGCTATTGTTACCGTATGGCTGAATATTTATACTGATGATTTTAACTGATCATATTCCATGTAGCTGATGTTGTTATGGTAATTAAGTAGAGTTACTGCAGATATATACTTATATTTGTTTTTTTCAAAGTAAATACTATGAATAGCAATCAGTAGCATTTCTTTACTTTTGTTGCAGTTAGTTATTTATCAAATTAAATATTCAAGCCATTTAAACTCTATACAGTAAATGAGCTGTGTATCTCGAATAAACCTAGGTACAGACAGATGAAAAATAAAGATACATCTTCCGTTGTTAGGTTAATTTGTGAAACTGCAGGTCAAACTAAACAAGTCCATGTATAGTTGTATGATATATTGTTTGAGTTTGAAGAACTACTTGATGGAACAAGTATTTTATTACAAAAAAGGTGGCTTTAGAGTTGTGCTGTCTCACAGTTGTGCTTGTAGTCTAGTGTTGGAATTGCCTGTTGGAAAATCATTCCTTAATTTAAATTTATTAGGTATATTAAGCATTTCTCTTTTGATCTCTCAGATGAAATTTAACTGACCCTAAGATTGTCTAAAATCTATGCAGCTGTGGTTTATGCACTAAGATAAAAACTGCAGCATTTTTTCGCATATGTTGAATTTTTTCAGCATTTTATTCATTACCATATAATTCAACCACTGATATTTTCACATGTATATATTTTTAATAATTGCTTTCTAAATGTATAGAGTTAATGTTGTATAATAAGAGGACGTGATATGAAAAAGTCAAACAGTTCACTAAGTGCACAATATGTTAACAGAATTTCTTACCCTGATGTGTAATGTAGGCAATGGGTTTTTGTTGAATTTAACTCTGTTCGTGCAAGTGCTTCCTGATGTTAAACTCTAGGTGGCAGAGTTTAGCTGAAATTGAATAAGACCAGCCTTTGCTACAAGTCACATTTTTGCAAACTTGCATTTCATATATACTTAATTCTAATACACAAACTGTCCTTTTTTCTGTGATGTATCACCTTATATTTCTTTACAAAGAAATCTTCTACATGCTTAAATATAGAAATTGAGATATTGTGTATCTTATATAAAATATATCTCAACAACTTTTTTCCACAGAAATGTAGTTTCAAATTTAGAAACTTTAACTTTGTGTTTGACCACCTTAGTCCTAATACCAATGGGTAATTAAAATAAAAATAAAAAATTAAACAGCATGTTCATTTACAGCTTTATATCTTGGCATTTTATGTGTAGTGCTACAACAGAACAGGATGATTCCCAGCTGGATGTACCATTAGAGCTATTAAAAAAATGTTTAATGTCATTACTGTGCTTTTGAAAATTTTAAATATATTTCTTTTTTACATGATTTGTTTTATTTTTTATTGGAAGTCCATATTTATACATAATGTAGTATGATTCATCTTTTCAAATCCCTAGTATGGTCAGTAACATTTTGTGAGGTTAATAATATATAATTTTTTAAATGTAAGATATGCACTTTAGAAAGATCAAGGAGACTTAGTAATATTTTATGGCAATGTTAAACTCCTTTTCTACCTACTGAATAGACTTCAGGAAGAAAATATCCTCAAAATCTAAGGAAAACGATCAGGACCTTAGTGTGTTTAATGTAGTTCTAGTGGTTAGGCATGTTAAATGAAATAGAATTTAAAAAAAGTGGCTTGCCTATTATATTACATGCTTTCATGCAATTTCAGTCTCAAATCTGGCAAAGCCACCCAGCCAGATATCAGGTTTATATCAGGTTGTTTCCTGCCTTGCACCCTGTGTTGGCTGGGATTGGCTCCAGTAGACCCCCGTGACCCTGTAGTTAGGATATAGCGGGTTGGATAATGGATGGATGGATGGATGGATATATATATATATATATATATATATATATACTGTATATATATATATATATATATATATATATATATACAGTATGTATATATATATATATATATATATATATATATATATATATATATATATATACACTGTTTATTCTTTCTGAATCTCTGTGAGGTTCTTTAAGCTTGGGAACGGTGCTATATGAATAAAATGTATTATTATTATTATTATTATTATGTTCTAATATCTCATCCAGATACTTTTGAAAAGTTGTCAAGGTTTCTGCTTCCACTACATTGCATGGTAGTTAATTCCATATTCCCAGAAGCCTTCGTTGTGAAGGATTGCTTCATGGCTTCAGTCTCAAATACACTTCTCCGTAATTGCCTCCCATGTCCTCAAGGACATGATTCACAGTTTAACTGAAAGAATTCTAATGGATCAGTTTTATTTATGCTTTTGACAATTTTAAAGACTAGATACCTGGCCTTCTCTGCAGCCTGCTATCCATTCCGCTTTGAGGAAAGAAAAAAATGACATTATTCAGAAAGGTGTTATAATACATATAAATTTTTAATATGGTCATTTGCATTTATAAGGAATAGCTTATAACTTGCAAATGTTGTTGTACATGAGCAGGCATCAGCCTTGAACTGTTTACAAAGGGACACATAGATCTCAACAAAAAATAATCTGGGTAAAGTAGCATCATCAGTAAGTGTATGCAGAAAGGAAGTAGAAAATGTCTTTCATGTTAGAATCAGAAACAGTAATCTAAAAAAATAATAATTGCTTAACTTTATGTAGTACTCTCCCCACTGGCCTGCATTTGACTTCTACCCAGTCCAAACTGAAGTATAGAACTACACCACACACACTGAATTCTGTATGTGAATTTCCCATTGGGATTAATAAAGTATCTATCTATCTATCTATCTATCTATCTATCTATCTATCTATCTATCTATCTATCTATCTATCTATCTATCTATCTATCTATCTATCTATCTATCTATCTATCTATCTATCTATCTATCTATCTATCTATCTATCTATCTATCGGCACAGACATACCAGATGATTATAAAATTTTTAAAATCAAGTCAGCAAAAAAATAAAATGAAAACTTGTAGAGACAGGGAAACAAGTTAAACAAATCAATAAAAAACAAATGCCTTTTTTCCCAGATACAGGCTTTTCCAAAGAGGATTTTGAATCCTTTAGTACTATAAGAGGCAGCTGTTTCACCTTCTCACCAATTCTCCAACCCACTCACCTCTTTTAGCACAAATCAATTTCATCAGTTACACTAACAACCTTTCAGATATTGTTTTCTCTTCTCAAACCCAAGCTATAGGATCGCTGGCTGAAAGTGGCCCTGTAAATGTGTAAATTCCAGTTACAGTCATATTGCATCCACTTGCATCAATACTGTGTGATGTAAGCTTCTGCACATTCAAAATGTATTCTTTGACTCAAAGGAAAGCTGCATGTCTGTAATTTAGTGTCCCCATTGTTAAATTATATAAAGTTACTCATCCCACTCTTGACAGAAATAAATAAGCTTCTTTAAAATAATACAAAATGCTTAATAGCGTTGCATTGTTAAAGATGTCTGACATTTGCATACCAAAAAACTTTCACTTAAATGTTTTGAACCCTTCTTTGCATCTGCATTACACATGTTATGTCAACCACAAATAAACAAATACAAGCTGTTCCTGTATACCCAATAGTAAGCCATGATTAAATCTATTATGACCAAGTGACAGACCATGAGAACCACTTTGTAAAATTTTGTTATGCCGCTTAAGAGTTCCCAAGCACACAAGTCCCAAAGTGTTTCACAAATGCCCACTAAAAAAAACCCTGGCACAGAAGGCCACATTAAATCTTTATAAAATAAAAATATTACTCTTAATTAAAATGCTCTGAAATACCACAAACTCTGTGGACTGCAAAAAGGTCATCCAAGGCAAGTAAAGTTCCAATACACTAATCCAAGGCATGGTCGATAAATATATCTGGATCAAAAATCCAGTGTTAAAAATAAGCAAAGAAAAGACACAGTAAACACTCACTGACTCCCTAGTGCATTGAAATAAACTGTAAGGAACTGGGGGAAACCTTTGTCTTAATAAGACTGAGGGCAGTCGTAGGATGGTAATGGGCAGGTGGTTCTGCCTCTTGGGGAAGCACCCACAAAATACACGGAACATAATAAACAATAGAGAGATACACATAAACTAAGTAAACAGCAGTATTAATGTAAGCAAAAGATTCAAAATTGAACAAGACAGGCATTATTCAAGAATTTGAACCCCAGCCAGGGGAGGTACCCTGGCAGAAACATAAAACTGTCAGAAAAATAAAAAAGCAACTAGTGCACAATGGCACAACAGAAAAGTGTGCTGCAACAGCACAAAGAAATAGTCTTCATGTACACACTCTGAACAAGACCTCTGTCTCTGTTAGAAGGCCGATCTGTAAAGATACCTCCTTCCGGCTGGTCATACTGCGTTAAAGTGGCGGGTGCAGAAGTGGTGAAACTTGTACAGGAAGTCATGGGCAACACTAGGCATCCTCACTTGTCAGCCTTTCCTCCAGGAAAAAGAGAAGAGGTTGTAAGCGTTAGCACTCCCTCTCATCCCAGTGTGGTATTGCTTAACTTAGCAGTGCCTTGAAGGTGATCCCCTAGGGCATATGCATGACACTATGTACTTCATAATCATTTGTACAACATCTCTGCTTGGTAATCTGAAAAACTGTAGGTACTTAATTATTTAGTTATTAATATAAACACACCTTTTATAATTTGTAAATTTGCACAGACAATTTGTGGAATGTAAATATATTTTTTAACTTTTCTACATAATATCATTGCATATTTAATTGTCTTACTGGCAGTGTGGGATTGTATTTAACCACTTGGAATGTAAAATGTATTTTTCTAGCAGATATCCTTCTCTATTATGTGCCTGTTGTATGCTTCAGTAAATCAATAAATGGGACTGTCCTCAAGGCTATCATGAACCTTCAAAATCTGCATCATGCAAATCTGTTATTCTAACTAAATGCATTTAAGTATTTTTAATGGATTAAATGTTATCCGTGCTTTGTTTAGTTTGTCTAATGTGGTGTGGTCTTCGCCTAGTGAGAGAAGGAGGTCCTTAATAATGGCAATGAGGAACAGGGCAAGTAAGCGAGCTACTCCACCTTATAAACAAAGTTCAAAACTTGTGTCTTTGGTATTAGGAACAGACCATTATTTTTACATGTTCATATTATATATTTTGATTTAGATGTCTTCAGGGCATTTGTTAATCCAACTAATTTATGGTCATCTACATTACTTGAAGCAACATAATTGTTAACATCCCATTAGAAGATATCTTGAGGCATTGTGTTTAATTTTGGGGACCATTACTTTTGATATTTTATGTTACTACAGTCCTGATCAAAAGTTTAAGACCACTTGAAAAATGGCAAAAAATCATATTTTGCATGGTTGGATCTTAACAAGGTTCCAAGTAGAGCTTCAACATGCAACAAGAAGAAATGGGAGTGAGACAAAACATTTGTTGAGCATTCAATTAATTGAAAATAACGATTAAATTGAAACAGGCTGTTTTACAGCTGATCAAAATTTTAGGACCACACCTCCAAAAAAACCCGTAAACCCCCCCAAAACAGAAATCAAACTTCCAAACATGAACTCAGTACTGAGTAGCTCCACCGTTATTGTTGATCACTTCAAAAATTCGTTGCGGCATGCTTGATGCAAGCGTTTCCATGAGGTGAGTGGGAACATTTCTCCAAGTGGTGAAGACGGCCGCACGAAGGGCATCAACTGTCTGGAACTGTTGTCCATTTTTGTAAACTTCCCTTGCCATCCATCCCCAAAGGTTCTCAATTGGATTTAGATCAGGATGGGCCAAAAGAGTGATGTTATTCTCCTGGAAGAAGTCCCTTGTCCTGCGGGCATTGTGTACTGTAGCGTTGTCCTGTTGAAAAACCCAGTCGTTACCACACAGACGAGGGACCTCAGTCATGAGGAATGCTCTCTGCAACATCTGGACATAGCCAGTGGCCGTTTGACGCCCCTGCACTTCCTGAAGCTCCATTGTTCCACTGAAGGAAAAAGCACCCCAGACCATTATGGCGCCCCCTCCACTGTTGCGCGTAGAAAACATCTCAGGTGGGATCTGCTTGTCATGCCAGTAATGTTGGAAGCCATCAGGACCATCAAGGTTAAATTTTTTCTCATCAGAGAATAAAACTTTCTTCCACGTTTGAATGTCCCATGTTTGGTGCTCTCTTGCAAAGTCCAAATGAGCAGTTCTGTGGCGTTCAAGGAGACGAGGTCTTTGAAGACGTTTTTTGTTTTTGAAGCCCTTCAGTCTCGGATGCCGTCTGATGGTTATGGGGCTGCAGTCAGCACCAGTAACGGCCTTAATTTGGGTCGAGGATCGTCCAGTGTCTTGATGGACAGCCAATTGGATCTTCCGGCTCAGTGCTGGTGAAATTTTTTTGGGTCTTCCACTTGACTTTTTTGTTCCATAACCCTAAGGATCATTTAAGGAATTCCAAATGACTGTCTTACTGCGTCCCACCTCAGCAGCGATGGCGCTGTGAGAGACCCTGCTTATGCAGTTCAACAACCTGACCACATTCAAAAAGGGAGAGTTTTTTTGCCTTTTCCATCAGAACATGTGACTACCTGACAGAAAATGACAATGAATCTACATCTTTGCACAGATTTGGCCTTTTAAAGGCATGTGGTCCTAAAATTTTGATCAGCTGTAAAACAGCCTGTTTCAATTTAATCGTTATTTTCAATTAATTGAATGCTCAACAAATGTTTTGTCTCACTCCCATTTCTTCTTGTTGCATGTTGAAGCTCTACTTGGAACCTTGTTAAGATCCAACCATGCAAAATATGATTTTTTGCCATTTTTCAAGTGGTCTTAAACTTTTGATCAGGTATTTTGAACAATTATGAATGTTGTTCATAGAACTGACAGCCTTTCCTAGCTTTAATGGCCTGATGTGTGAAACCAGTACACTGTCATTACTGTTGTTGTGTGCAAAACAGCATATAAATATTAGATCATCACAGCAGAGAACCATGAAACCTTAGTGTTAAAGCAACCCAAAGAATCAAAATAAAGGTTAGGTTTAATTTGATGATAACTTTGATAAGATTCTTGAAAACAAGAATAATAATAACCCTCTTAATCCATTTCTGGTCCATGGGGGCTGAGGCCTAGTTATAGTAATGCTGTATAACTTCAAGAGGAACCACTTGACTGAGATGGTTCTACTGACTATGGTTGACCAGCTATGCCATGCTAGAGCTAACAACATGTCATCAGTTCTCATTCTGCTATATCTCTCTTCTGCCTTTGACATGGTCAACCACACTATCCTTATTATCATCCTCTCTGACCTTGGCATCACTGGGACTGCTCTTAGATGGTTTGAAGCATGCATCCTACAGTGTGTCCTGGCGAAGGTAGTTATCAAAGGCACACCAGTCATGCACTGGTGTACCCAAAGGATTGGTGCTGGGTTCTCTACTCTTCACTCTACCTTGCTGGGCTTCATCAACTAATTGCATGGGTTCTCTTATCAGTGCTATGCCAATGATACACAGCTGTACCTGTCGTTTCCACAGAGAACAACACGGTTCTATCTATCTATCTATCTATCTATCTATCTATCTATCTATCTATCTATCTATCTATCTATCTATCTATCTATCTATCTGTCTGTCTGTCTGTCTGTCTGTCTGTCTGTCTGTCTGTCTAGTTTAAAAGCAGCACTAATTCAAGTGGACCTGATTTTTATGATCTCCTCATCTGTAAATTACTCAAAGCCCTCTTTGTTTAAGCAGTTTTTGAAGTTATATTATTACATTGATTGTAATTCTTTACAAGTGAAGTTTAATAATTAGTTGCTTAAACGGTCAAATGGTCTGCTTCCAAGATGTTGGTAAAAGAGAAGCTACTTATTTAACCTAGTGGTCCTTTAACTTTTCTAAGCCATTTCCTTGTGCTCCAATGCTTTATTTTTATTAATGTTTCCATTTTTAGAATAAAAAGTCTAGATGGTTGTCTTAATTGGCCACCTAAACACCTCCTTGTGGATTCTCCAATGTACTATTGTTCATACTAGATATGAAATCATATGATGGCTTGATCCTGAGTGATGCCATTTTCATCTACACTACCAGTCAAAAGTTGAAGAACACCTCAGTTATTTCAGTTTTTATGGAAATGCTCACAGTTTAATGTCTTAATGTTTTCTGGAATCCAGACATAGCCCAAATAAACAAAGGCAAATAAAAAAATAAGCCAATGAATCACTAAGTGCACAAAACGTTATTCAAATTTGTATTCATCAGAGCAGCCACCATTTTCTAATTTAACAATCAAACTTTGGTAACCCTTTTGGTTCAGAATGCCACTCACTGTGCAAGTCAAAAACTCTGCCTCCAGCAAAAGAACCCCCAGACGATCACACTTCCTCCTTCATGTCTGACAGTTGGTGTCACACACTGAGGAACCATAATTGACAGCATACAAACACCCTCTGTAACAAGCCAAAGATTTCAAATTTTGATACATCGATCCAAAAGATTTTTGTCCAGTCTGCAGTAGTCCACAGCCAGTATTTCAATGTACTATTTTATCCTTTAAGGAATGACTTTCTTACTACCACTTGCCCTGTCAAGCCTCCATGACAATGTCTCCTCATCTTCTCAGTAGAAACTGAGACATGCTTTTTTTCACCAATGCTAAGCTGTGCTTGAAGCTGTGATGCGCTGTGAGGAGCTTATAAGGCAAGCTGGTGACCTTCAGGAACTTGTCTTCTGATTGGGTTGTGACTTTGGGTCTGCCAGATCTCTTCCTATCAGAGTTTCTTCCAGTTTTTAGTTGCCTTTGGATTGTGTAGGACACTATACTCACTGACACTTTGATTTTTTTGCAATTTCTCTAAATGAAAGGCCTACACTTCTAAGGCTAATAATGGTCTGTCTCATTTAATTTGTTAATTGCAGTTTTCTTGCTATTATCACTGGAATTTACAACTTTCTTTAGTGTTAATATTGTCCAAGTAGTACTTCAGAGGGTGTAGTAGCACAGTCTGTTCCAACTCTGCTTTAAGAGAGACAGAGGTTTTTAAGTAATCAACAGAAATTGGGACACCTGTGCAAATTTTTTGCTTCAACTTGGAAGGCCTAATTTACTATAATCATTGCAGAACATCTGTAGGTTGTAACCTTTTAGCTATTTCCTGAAGAAGGCTCATTTGTAATATTTTGAAATTACCTTTTTTCAATTTTTGCTGACCTAACCTTTAAATTCATACCTCTGGCAGTTTACTGCTTACCTTTTCATCATTTTAGTTCATTCATTGTATTTAAACTGCTTACATTTGAAGAAAAACTGAAAAAACTGAGGTGTTCTAAAACTTTTGACTGGATCTATCTATCTATCTATCTATCTATCTATCTATCTATCTATCTATCTATCTATCTATCTATCTATCTATCTATCTATCTATCTATCTATCTATCTATCTATCTAGTCACACACACACGCTTAGGGGACAACTAAAAGGCTTGAATAAAAGTAATTCCACGCCTGACCAGTGGGTGGCGAAGTGCACTGATTCTCTCTTTCAATTCGTTGCAGACCATTCTTGGGAAGTGCCACAACCAATGTCGTCACTGCCGGTTCCAGCCCTGATGACATCACTTCCTCTACTTACATTTAAAGGCCGCCATTTTCAGACAGCAAGTCAGTTCTGTTTTGGACTCAGTCGTGTGAACATGTCTGTTCTTTTTAATTGATTTTGCAGATGGGAAATATTATAAGGGTGGCTGCCCCAAACCTTTCCAATGTCTCTGTCTGTCTTGTTATATATATATAATACAGCCATCCCTTGCTTGTGTATATCATCTAAGTCTTTATTGTGTTTTCTAACTTTGTTAAAATAAATTAAAGCCATGCAATTGAGGTCATTTTAACATCCTAAAAGGATTTATGTCTTCCAGTATACAGTATGTATAGGATTTTGCCTAGGTGCTCCTGACATGTATGGTAACTCTAATCTTCACATTATTAGCAAATGTATGTGCAAGAGAGTTCCGAATGATGACTAATGCTTCACTCATGATTGGCTCATGTTTTGTATTTCATGCTTCTGGTGTAGACTCTGCCTTTCTCAAGCCTGAATTCAATTAAAGTAGGTTGAAAAATGAATGGATGGATGGATATAATCAGTAAGCACAACTTTTGCACTTATCCAGTGATGCCATGCTGGTGAGGAGTTTTATCATAAAAGGCACAAGAAAATACCTGCACTGGTTTTAGGATATTAATCCACACAAAGACTATGCATTTACCATTGAAATGAATTCTTAAAAATAGCAAGAAACACAAATTTTGACATTCATTTCTTGCTGTCAAACAAAGCTTTTTAAAGGACTCTTCAGTGAGAAAGAAAATTTGTCTGTTAAGAGAGCAGGCAAGACATTTTTTAATGACCATCCACAATTCAATGTGTCATGATCATGCAAATTATTGCCTCTCTCTATTAAAAAGTGCCAGAAGGGAAAAAATACTGTATGCAAAGATATAATTTAAATAGTCAGGTTTAGTCATACTAATCTGCCCATTTTTAATGAGGAAATTGCTTCTGCCTTGTAATTATGAAAGATTGTTTAATTGTAATTATTCACGTAGTGATAAAAGCTGATTGTGCACTTAAAGATTTACACATATTACAGACACATTTAAGGGTGCCTATTGATCAATGCAGGTAAATATCTACAACTTACATGCATGTGTAAGCAAATATACTGTATCTAGAAGTAACATTGTTTCTATTAAATGGCTTTGTGTTGCTGTGGGTTACTTTTTCATCTCACTGCAACTGAATCCTTGTTTAATTCTAGGCTGAGATGCTTTGTAAAGTTAGAAATTAGAAATTAAAAAATTAGAAATTAAATTAGAAATTTGTAAGAGTTAGAAATTTCTCTTCATGCTCATGTTGGGTCCTTCTGGATGCTTTTATTTGCTGCCACAATATAGGTAAATTTCCTCCCTTGCAACTGCTGTTAATAGGCCAAAGTTACAGTCCTCATTACCCTTGTTCAGATGAGTACATAGAGAAAATAGATACATTTCTCCTATTTCCTTACTTTGGGACAAAAATATAATAAAAACATGCATTATTTTAGTGTGTTTTGCAGCACACTGTTTGTCAAAAAGAATGAAAGGATTGTGAGAAAAACATGAGTTAAAACACGAAGCCGAAGTCAAAAACCAGGAGATCAAAAAGTACCTAGCGTCACAGCTTAAACCATGAACCAAAAAACACATAGTTGAAAAATCAGAAAAGGGATCAAAAATTCTTACACTTAGAAAAAGGACCACAAATTAACTTTTTATGTTTCTTTTTGAAATCCGAAACTTGGATGAATAAGTGACTCCAAAGATCAAGTTTAATCCACCATAACCCCTAAAGTCACATCATTAGTGACCTCTGATGTTGCCAATAGTAACTGGTGTTTCTGGAGAATGCAAAAATAAATGATCATTTTGTAATTTTTGCCATAAAAAATATAACAATCCTCAGAATATCAAAATAATTCTTCAAAACATATAGTTTTCAAAATATCAGTGGCAAAAGCACTTACAATCATGTCAGACTTTCTAAAATTTATTTTTGTTTGAATTTAATATACTTCATAGTGCAACACAAATTGCATGGCTGAATAGAGGCAAGTTATTACTTTGCAACTTTGATGATGCATAACATTGTCAATTGTTATATGACTAGATCATTTATACCAGTGTTTCTAAACCAGAGTGTGTTGTGGGTTAGTAGCCAGTAATCAGTTGCCAGAGGGCCATAAGTTGCTGTTGTTGTGAGGGTACTGGTTCACAAAGTAGGTTGTGGTGGGTCGCTCGATTCAACTAGCCCTAATGATCATGCTCAATTGACTAAGGGGGACCAAACACCACCCCTCCTCACAAATGTGATGATCATGGTCGGGTCACCAAACGGAAAACCCTTCCAGCTGGGTTGCAAAGACACATGGGAAAAGATGGGTCTTGACCCCAGAAAGTTTGAGAAATGCTGATTTAGACCTTCAATCTCCTTTGGTTTGCTGCTTGCTAGATGGACCCTGTGTATAATCCAGATACCTTTTAACATTATTCAAGGTGAAATACATGATTTTGTATTTTATTCTCAATTTCAAGAAACTTTAGTGTAGAAGCATTTCATGACTTCCATTTCAAATGCAGTTCCTCTTAATTTCCAGTGGTATCCTCAACTACAAGACTAACTCACTCTTCATCTAAAAGAATCATCTTTTTCAATCGCTTTGAGAATCCAGAGAGCTTGAACTAGGTCCCTATATTTTTATTCAGGGCTAAAGATGTGTAACTCCCTGAGCTTGTCAGAATGGTACATGCTCTGTGGCCTAGTGATACGCTTACCTACTATTCTGTGTGCACAGCTTCTAAACTGGCTTTGTCTTTTTTGTAGCATATGAGATGTCAGTCTCACTACTACTACTACCATTATTACTATTACTATTACCACCAGTGCATATATACAGTCGAAACATAATGTCTCTTAGCCTGTATTCAATACCTTATATAATAACTTACCATTTTATTTGAGTTCATAACTGCACTTTACTTGTGTGAAGAGAATGTTGTCTCAACAACCCTAAAATCCTGCTACAGTATATGTCAGTGCCACTCATCTTGCTTTTATAATAAAATTTCTTTGGCCTGCATGTAGATTGTTTTGTCTACTTTGTTTTGGTTCTTTTTGGGAAGCTGCACAGTAGTTAGCATTACTGCTTTAAAGCCACACTGTCAAAGGAATAAAGCTACGTGCACATTCTGCTTCTCCACAGAGTTGTCATACAATGGTTCTACACAGCTGTGTTGACTCCTTTAACATTCAACTATCTTTATATTCTATTCACTGTAGTTTATTTTTTAATAATCAGTGTTGAACACATCAGGAAAATTACAGTATTTTTTTGCATATAAAGTTGGGTATAGAGCTGTGCCTGAGCCCATAATTTTCAATTTTGCTCATAACGTAACTGCTCTAAAAAAGTATGTTGCTGATATTTTTGTTCTGAAGCCTTATTCAGCACAAGTGACAACTTTTTCAAGAATATCACATCCAGCTTCTCCAGAATTTTTCTATTCGTAGGTAAGATCACCAGTAAAAACATTTCTTTCATTAAAACTTTCAGTATGAAAAAAATCTAACAGATTGTGCAAATCAAGACAATTAGCTGGAAAACTTTAATTCCACATTCAAAGAGGTTTTAGAGTCTAAGAGGAGATGTGGGAGGAATAAATTGAGATGAGTGGGATAAGTATTTAATTGTCTTTTTCATGCTTAACAAGCAATTATAACCTCAGAAGATGTAAATGATCTAATGTAAGAAATCCAGCACCACATGTCATGCATTGGCAAAATCTACTTTTTTACTGGAAAAGTAAAAGACTGCAGTTGCTTTTCTCAATCTAAAACTTTCTCAATACTTAACGTGCCTGTCATCCTTTCAAGGATAGGCATCTAACTGATTTCTTTGGAATATTCTAAAATATTACAGTTTGGTATAATGTTGTATTTCAAAGCCAGTTATTTACTGAGACGTAACGGTATTGCCCAGTTTCTATCATTATTTCATTGATCCAGAAATTCCCAGCAACGTTTGTTTAGTTTTTTGTAAGAATTTAATAAGTGTAACTAACATTTCTTGGGCTTTCTTATTAAGATTTCGCAGTCTCATTAGGGGCAGATTACAGATTTTTGGTCCCTACTAAGTCTATAAGCCCAGTGCGGTATTTTTACTCTTGTGCTGTATTTAGATTTAGATTTAGATTAGTAACCCTATTTAAATAAAAGCATTCTGAGTACCATGTGTATTATGTCTGACCTTAAAAAATAGGTCTGTCCTTAAAAGGTCAATTGAAAGATTGAATCAGAAAATGAAGAGCTAACTAAAGAGAGGTCAAAGAACAAAACAAAGTCAAAACCAAGTGGTCAAATCATCAAGATAAAAAAACAAGAATGAGACAAACATTAAGTCAAAAAAGAACAAAGCAAAAGGTAAAAAAGTGAAATGTTCAAAAGGAGCAAAGCATAAAAAACATGAAAACCACAATCTCTTTTTTAAATTCCAATTTTAGAGTATCAAGGTTTCTACACCATCTTTAAATGCCTGCAGCCATGAAAAAGTAAACAAAACAAAGCGAAACTACTGAGTGGAGTGCTCATCACACTTATCCACCCTCAGCCCCTGAGTACTTATGTTCCCCTTGGAATTACACTTAAATCAGGGACTTCATTTGGACCAGGGGCATCCTGATAAAGCACCTTCTAGTGGCTTCTGGCATGCCTGCATTCCCAGGCCTGATATTGAACCTAAAGGGCCAGAATTCCATGGCAGCCCCTTCACTAACATACCCTTAAGGAACAACCCTTACACACCATCATTAGGCACCTTGAAGTTCCACTATTTATTCAGACAAGTTTCTTGTTGTTATGATAATGTGTTCGAAATGCCAACTCACAGTGTTTCTGTGGTTCATCTCTAGCAGGTACATTATACTGCAAGTGTGGCTTTAGTACAGTATGGTAGAGAAATACTCAACCTAAAATACTGACTGATTAATTAGGAATTGGGAACGTACATTTATGTATGTGTAGCTGATCAATGATTTAAATATTGGGTTTCAAAATGAGTGTCTGATTACTGTTTTTACATCAGTAAAGCAATCATATTTGCACATCTGATAAAGGCTATACAGCTGATTGTGTCAACATTGTGTCTTTGAACTTCTTTCCGTTTCAGTGTGGAAATAATCTTTATCATTTTTTTTAATTGGTTTCTTAAAACTTAAAAGACTAAGAAATTTTTAATTAGAATAAACTAAAATTCAGTTTGCCAGTAAGTACCTGGTAACTCAATATAATTAGCCATTTAATGGTCCAGCACCAGCTCTGGTTGTTTTTATTACCCCCCTTATGTATTGTCCACTTCTGTATTAGAAATAACATGTTGCACAGTTGTTTTTTGTATTTAAGTTAAGTCTTTAGTTAAAGTTGTACCAACTGCAACTATCCATCCATCCATCCATTATCCAACCCGCTATATCCTAAGTACAGAGTCATGGGGGTCTGCTGGAGCCAATCCCAGCCAACACAGGGCGCAAGGCAGGAAACAAACCCCAGGCAGGGCGCCAGCCCACCGCAGGGTGCGCGCACACACACACACACACACAAACACACACACATTTTTGTTTAATGAATTGCATTCCTTTATTTAGACACTTGTCAAAGGTAGTAAATTATTTTACCCAGGTTGCTGTTATAGAAATTAAATTTCTATGGTGTATCCCAAACTGCTGGTAATTTTGTATGTTCATGGCAGGCTAAGACAAATTTAGCCAACTGATTTATTTTATAATTAATGTGTCATTCCTGTTGTTTCCATCAATTACCATTAGTTAAAAACAAAACAGTCCACATATACTGTCATGTAACAAACAAGGCTTGGGTGGGAAAGTGTAAAGGTTATGGAAACTCCTCCTGCTGTTTTCTTGCTATGTTTTTCATTTCACACAAACACTGTGAGAGGTACACTGATGTGGTGACAACTCACAAACTCACACTTGTATATAAAGCTCCACCTAGAAAAAAACACCCTCTATTTATGGAACAGATCTGCTTAAGGGGTGAAGGACATAGAGGGTCAGTGTGAGGCATAATACACACTAAGTGTGCCCTTAGATTAACTGGCATTCCTCTGGTATGGGATGGACCATGCTCAGATTGCTGCAGATTGGCAAGATATATATGGGTGGTTTCCATAACTAATCTTTGTATAAACGTTTGAAACTAAACTTTTGTAAAGCTCCTTACATTTTGTAATGTTCAAACAAGCATATGTACAACAGTATTTATGTTATTAAAGAAGAAAGTTCAGTGTTTGTAATCCTAACATTTAAAATGAAAAAAAGGATTTTACAGTGAGTAAATGAGATATTTATTTTTTCTCTTTATCCAAGTGTGATCAGAAACTGGAAGCCTTTTTGAGAGGATTTTAAGGCTCATTTTCTGAGACTTCAAAGATTTTTGGTTTAATGCAGCTGCAAACCATAAGAAACCTCAGTTTGCCCTCTTTGACATCTCTCCAGGTTCTGAGTTATATTACAAATGGGAATAATGAAATCTGTTGGGCAACAGAAATTCAGCAAAAGAAAAGATCAGTTGCATTTGACCTATAGGTTTATAATATGGTGGAGCTTATTCAAACATCTTGAGAGTGTAAAAATATGAGCAAGTTCTTAAAGCAAACACCACAGAAATGGTTTTCACTTGGTTGCTAGGAAATGTTAACTGAAAAAGGAAAGCTCTTCAGCAACACATTCCAAAAGCTTCACTTTCTGATTTAAAGTGGTCCTTACATTGAATTTGAACTTTCACAGTATTTAGCTCATTTTAGTTGAAATGAGCTTTTATTTACATATTGTTAACATTCTTCCCTTAAAACAGGTTCAGCACTTCAACAGATTCAAAATATAAAACATTAAAAATGAATGGCAACGGGATGTGTAACCATGTGCAACATTTTATATTGTAGACGATTAGCCCGGCTACAGACTGACACAGAGACCCAGAATGTCCAGAACACAAACGTTTTATTAAAGTAAATGTCATGCACACAACACTGAGCTCCAATATATCCAACTTAGACCTTTCTTCTGTCACCTCCACTCCTTACTCGCAACGTCATCCTCCTCCACTCGACTCTGGCTTCCTTGCTGGGGTGAGGCGGCCTCTTTTATACCGCACCCGGAGGTGCTCCAGGTGGTCCCTGATCACATTCCGGCAGCACTTCCGGGTGTGGCGGAAGTGCTGCAAGAGAATCCGGCTCCTCTACTGGTAGCACCTCTGGGTGTGGCGGAGGTGCTGTAGACCACAGCTCTGGAACTGTCCAGGCGCCCCCTGGTGGTAGCCAAGGGCCCACGCAGGGTGGAGCTTCTAAGCTCCAGTCGCGTGGCCCTGATGTGACCCAGGGGGCTGCCCTCTCGTGTACCAGGGGAGGTACTGCTGGTGAAATGTCCACTCCCCCGATCCTCTCCTCAAAAGGACGTCCCGGCGGGAGCAAAGTTCCCGGCCATCTATCACAATATATACAGTGCATGTATAATCTGTATACTATTTAAATGATAAATGTTAATTATTCAGTGGTGCATTGTATGTTTTTAAGTAAAACACAAAGAAACATTTATTAAATTATAAGAAGATATAAAATATGGGCAAAATAGACTGAATCTACCACAGTTTAATTTATTTTTACACTTCCCATTTGCAAGAGTACTGTACAGATTTGCTTATATAGTACTAGGGGCTCGCTTCACTCGCCCACCCCTGGGTTTGGTTTACTGGATATACAATTTAAAGAGATTGTTATTTTCATGGGAATTATTACATATGCATTATTTTCAGTTTTACTTTAAAACTTTTGTAAAAAAAATACTTGTCCTTTATTTCTGGCCCTGGGCGTGGTTAAATCTTTCTCGCAGGACGTATAACGCTGCTCGCATTGTGAAGGGGGAGAAGCTGAATGCACGCTAAGGAGATGCCGTTCGTTCAGCTGCTGTCTTTCTGCTGCTGCTGGCGAGCTGCGTGTTCTGTTTGTCATGTGGAGCATCGATCATTTCAAAGCCTGTACAGCAGCTGTCATTTTTCCACTTCGCCTCTCTGCCGCTCGCGTTGTGAAAAGTGGGTGGGGGCTTAATGCACACTAAGGAGAAATGGTCGGATCATCTGCTGGCTTGTAGCTGCTGGCAAGCTGCGTGTTCTGCTTGTTGCTTGTCGTTGTTTTAAGAGCTGGGAGCACATGAAGTGTGTCTGCCAAAAGCATTCCAAAAACTGCTAGGTTAGATGTCTGTGAACTTGTTTTAAATGCTGTCTCACTGTATTGTCTCGTGTGACGTTAAAGTGTCTCTTGCAGGACATCACATTGTCTTCTGAGAAGATCACGTATTGTCTCCCTAGTCTCCCTCCCAAGATTTTTTTTTATAATAGAGAGATAACTAGCTGTGTTCCCCAGCTTTGTCCAGGAAATTTTGTTAAAACAATGGGCCTCCGTTACAGTGCTGTTGGTTAATCAGGTGTATCAGAAGTATTATGTAACTAACTAACTAACTAACTAACTAACTAACTAACTAACTAACTAACTAACTAACTAACTAACTAAGTGCTTTTCTGTATGCAGTATTTGTAGGTTTCTTTATTTTGGAAGACAGTGGGGTCTAGTAGTTAAGGCTTTGAACCTAGGACTTTAAACCCTGTGTTTGTGGATTCAGTTCCTAATACTGAAACTTTGTAACCATGAGCAAGTACTTCACCTACTTGTGCTTCAATTTCAAAAACAACAGAATTTGGTCCCTTATTAATAAAAACAGAATTAAAACCAATTGTACCTTGTATCTCTGTTGGTGCTTTACAGCACTTAATACTTCAAGGGGGACCAGCATCCCTCCAATCATTACATGTGTAAAAGTGCTTTGCAGTGCTCAATATGTCATGCCAGGAGGTCAATTGAACAAAAAATTATAACAAAGATGAGAACCAGTTTGCATCTAAGGGTGCTGATAGTCAATAGTAAAAATCAGTGCTTAATAACCATTGAGCTTAGCATCTCTTTTGAGGTTTGACGAACTTTATCTTTCCATTATAAAACTTGACCATGGCTCTTTTTTCCTGTCCAAGACACCACCCTATTTTCAGCCATCAATCCACACTATTGGTTAGTTGTGCTGTTTGCGTGGCTTGTCAATCACTTCTGCTCCATCCTTCAACTGTTTAAGGCATGTTCTTAGTGCAGTACAGAGCTTGTAAGTTAACATAATGTTTATAAATATCAGGTCAGTTCAGGTAGGGGAGCATGCACTGGTATAGCGCGTTGCTCTACCCGCCACACAACAAAACAGCCCATGATCCCAGTTCACAAACCCCCAGGCAGGCACACAGTCAAGTTCCACCCTCCAGAAATGACCATCTATCTGCCGCAGCCAGGTGTTATGTGGGAGTTCCCCTGGCCTGGTCCAGTTACTCAGGATCCTGCGAACTGGATCACCTTTGGGGAATCACGCCACATGTTGTAACTGATGCTTCCTCACAGTGCTGGTGATGTGTCTCATTTAGGACTCCAAGAGCAACTACTTGCCTGACACAAAGTCAAACAACCAGTACCTAAGGATTCTCCGAAGAGACACAGCACCAAAGGAGTCCAGTCTTCATCTGAAGTCACTGGATAGCATCCATGTCTCACAACCATATTGCAAAACAGGAGGCACCAAGACTTTAAAGACTTGGACCTTCGTCCTTTTGCAGAGATATAGGGAGCACGATACATTTCCTTTTCAATGACCTCATGAAACCCCATACTTTCTCAGTTTGTTTACTGACTTCATAAGAAGAGTCACCAAAGACATGAATGTCGCCACCGAGGCAAGTAAACCTCTCGACAAGGTCGACATTCCCTCCACAGGCAGACTCACTGCTGATAGCTTTGCCAAATAAGTTATTAAAGGCCTGGATCTTAGTTTTTATCCAGGACACTCTGAAGGCCAGACACTCAGACTCCTTGTTCAATCTCTCGAGAGCCCCGATCAGAGTCTCCATTGACTCCACGAAGATTACAGCATTGTCAGCAAAGTCAAGATCAGTGATTCGTTCTTCACCAACAAATGCCCCGCAGCTGCTAGACCCCACTGGGTCCTGTGTACATCGTTAAACTGCATCCAGCCCTGCAAAACTTGAGGGTTGGTGGCAGGATTGGCACACCAGTCACCATAAAAACGTCATGCACCTCTGAAATGGCAAACAGGACTCTTTTCTGTTCTCTGCAGGAGTATAACTGCTGTAGCCATCCACAAGAAGGCTGCTCGCATTATGAAGTGAATGGGGGAAAGCCCTCAGCAGCCTCATCCCTGGAAGAGTCGACACCTCTGGAGAACCAATGGGGTCAGGTCTGCTGGGGATCGTTGTATTTAATGAAGACTTTTTTTCTATTGGATTTTAACCTCCACTTCACTTCTGTCTACAGCAATTGGTTTGCATGTTGCAATGTTACTTTTCTTGGTTGTTTATTAAATTACAGATTTTTCAGATGTTAATTTTTTTCCCTGTGCTTAAAACTCATTAAAAAAAAGTGTTTTTAGCAAGCGGTTCGTAGCACTATAGCACAAACTCTTGCAATATTAGTTTTCTCTGTTGTTCAAGGTTTTCTCAGTGTTATTCAATGTTTTTACATTTAGTTTACTATTATGCTGTGTATTCTATGGTGTAAATAACTATATTTGTGCTTAAAAATCTTTAAAAAAATATATATTTACATACAGTTCGTACGTCTGGAACGGATTAATTGTATTTACATACAATCCTATGGGGGAAATTACTTCGGGTCATGACCAAATTGGGTTACGACCAGAGTTTTGGAACGAATTACGGTTGTGACCCGAGGTTCCACTGTATATATATATATTGTCGCAGGTGGCTGGGGGGGGGGTGACCCGGCCGGGACGCCCCAGAGGACCGGAAGAGGGCTTACGCCCGCCTCAGGCCACATGGAGGCGACCACCCTGGTTGCTATGGGGACCACGGGTTCAGAGCTTTGAAGCTCGACCCTGTAGGGGCCCGTGGTCACTGCCAGGGGGCGCCCCGATGCCTTGGAAGCCCTGGACCTCAGCACTTCTGCCACACCAGGAAGTGCTTGGGGGAAGAGGAGCAGGGACACCCAGAGTGCTTCAGGAGATGCAGCTGGCACTTCCGCCACACTGGGGCGTGTCAGTGGAAGATTGCCGGAACACACTTGGAGCACATCCAGGGGAAAATAAAAGGGGCCGCCTCCCTTCATATGGTGACTTGAGTCAGATGGAAGAGGACAAGGTCTCTGGAGGAGGCGGCCTGAAGAGAAAGTGAAGGCATTGGATTGTGTGGCCAGGACTTTGGGGAATTTGGGGTTTGAGCACTTTGTAAATATGGAGCACTCGAATAATAAACATGTGTGGGGTGATTACAACGTGTCTGCCTGTCTGTGTCTGGGTCAAGTTCCACAATATATACATATATATTGTGACACCGGTAGGGGGCGTGCCACTTATTAAAGCACACGTGATTTTTATTTTGTTTCTTCACTTGTGGGCAATATCTTCCCCATTCCCACAAGTACACAACACAGTCTCAAGCACAAACAGCACACCTTAATAACACAATTATCTCTCTTCTTGGTTGTCCTTTTCTCTCAGTCTTTTTCTCCTCCACTCCTCATCAGCAAGCTTCATCTCCCTCCTCCTGACTCTGGCTCACTGAGTACTGTCTGCTGAATCCTTTTATACATTACCTGGAAGTGCTATCTGCGCCTCCGGATTCCAACAGGGCTGTATCCAACTCCCATGAACCCCTGCGGGAGTCCGAAGCACCATTGCAACCCAGGGGAGATGCCATCTAGCGTCCCAGGAGACATACTGTCCTGACCAGGCTTGCTCCCTGGTCCTCCCAGTGAAGAGACCCTGTCTGTCCATGACAATATATATATATATATATATATATATATATATACAGTAATCCCTCCTCCATCGCGGGGGTTGCGTTCCAGAGCCACCCGCGAAATAAGAAAATCCGCGAAGTAGAAACCATATGTTTATATGGTTATTTTTATATTGTCATGCTTGGGTCACAGATTTGCGCAGAAACACAGGAGGTTGTAGAGAGACAGGAACGTTATTCAAACACTGCAAACAAACATTTGTCTCTTTTTCAAAAGTTTAAACTGTGCTCCATGACAAGACAGAGATGACAGTTCTGTCTCACAATTAAAAAAATGCAAACATATCTTCCTTTTCAAAGGAGTGCGCGTCAGGAGAGAGAGAACAAAGCAAGCAGTCAAAAAAAAAATCAATAGGGCTGTTTGGCTTTTAAGTATGCGAAGCACCACTGGTACAAAGCTGTTGAAGGCGGCAGCTCACACCCCCTCCGTCAGGAGCAGGGAGAGAGAGAGAGACAGAGAAAAACAAAGTCAAAAATCAATACATGCCCTTTGAGCTTTTAAGTATGCGAAGCACCGTGCAGCATGTCCTTCAGGAAGCAGCTGCACACAGAAGGTAGCAATGTCCCTATCGTCTAGGTGTGCGAACAGCCCCCCTGCTCACACCCCCCTACGTCAGCGCAAGAGAGAGAGAGAGAGAAAGTAAGTTGGGTAGCTTCTCAGCCATCTGCCAATAGCGTCCCTTGTATGAAATCAACTGGGCAAACCAACTGAGGAAGCATGTACCAGAAATTAAAAGACCCATTGTCCGCAGAAACCCGCGAAGCAGCGAAAAATCCGCGATATATATTTAAATATGCTTACATATAAAATCCACGATGGAGTGAAGCCGCGAAAGGCGAAGCGCGATATAGCGAGGGATCACTGTATATATATATATATATATATATCTACAGTAGAATCTTTAGAGTTAAATGGAGTGGGTAATGTTAATGTGGGTGTTGTGAATGTGTATGTGTATTTCATATATGTTGCATTTAATATTTGATGTATTATTTTTTTTTTCTTTTTGGTCTGTTTTTGGTTGAGAGACATGCAAGTAAGAATTTAATTGTGCTATGTACAGATAACATTAAACCTGAACCTGAACTTGTATTTGAAATGTAAAATATTACAAGTGAAAAGAAATGATATAAGAATGCAATATGCTTCACAATTTCAAGCTCATTATCTTGATACATTGTAAATTATTTTTTTAATGTTATTTTTGCCACAAAGCCATTTTGAATTTCCACAGATAACAACATATTGTCACTTTGGCTGCACGGATTGCTAGGTTGTTGCTAGGCACATGACAGCGTTGTGATGTGAGTAACATCATCAGGTTTCAGTATACAACATAGCACCTTACAAGTTGTCCTGTGACAATATTGGGATAAATCCTAACAAACTACTTGTGCTTTATTTGAACTTTGACTTTTTAAATCTGGTTTTGATCCTTGATCTGCTTTCTTTTAATTTTGCATTTGGACTACTGGAACCCAAGTTTGTTTTGGCATACTTGATCATTTCAATTCTTGTTAATGACTTTTGCAATATTTTGACACTTTTTTCTGTACAGTACTTTCTCTTTGATCATTTTCTGGTCTGCTTTTGCTTGCTTCTTTTTTTTTTTTAAAACAGTTCAGAACAGAGGTATTATATTTTTCTTCTTTGTACTGTGACCAATTTTGAATTTACTTGGAATGAATGTGTCAGTAACCAGGAGCAGACTCGAGAAAAATAAAAGATTTGGAATATCAATTGATTGCCAGTTTATTACCATTAGAGAACAATCAAATTATGCCACCCTAGGGCACTGACAGAACACATCTTCTCTGTGTCTCTTCAGATTGTCTGTCCCTTGCTTTTTTCAAGGTTTTTATACTCTTGAATGTAATTGTGAACATCTTTTATAGTCAGGTCTGGAGTTTAGAGTTTGTCATCATATGGGAGGTGGGCGTTGCTGCAGGGGTCTTAACTTTGTCCTCATAAAATTCTTTCTTGTAAAGGATGCAGTGATCACCCATGTAACAAGTATAAATAACTCAACCAGTGTGCTAGTGATATTTAAAAGGTTTTGAAAAGAAAGGTAACTCTCTCAGAGCACATGACCTAAACAGGGTTGAAATTCTTAGCTTTTCCTAATACTGTGCTTGTAGTATATAAAAATAACAAATAAAAAAGGAAAAAGTACCTGGTGTTTTAATTCTGGTGTTCTCGTCATGTAGGAGTTTGTAGGTATAATGAGTCTCACAATAACAATCATTGGCATCTTAGAGGAGCATTGAGTGCTCAGTGTGTGCATAGGTGTGCTCTGTGATACACTGGCACTATCTCCATGGCTGAATCTTTCCTTGTCCCATATGCCGCTGGGATAGGCTTTTGCCCCTATCTTTGATTACTTGATTCACAAAGTGAAGGGATGAATGACTTAATGTAATAAGACCTCTTTCCCTGAGCCTTCATGCTGGTATAGTGATACAATCCGTCTTTAGCAGTCTGCCTGTTAACCAGAAAAAATCTGTTCAAGCTGCCCACCTACTGAACAGCTTGTGCAGATTTTTTTAGTTTAATAGGCAGAATGCTAAAGGCTGATTGTGTCACTATACCAGCATGTAAGCCTGGCAAAGGTCTCTAGTACTGATATTTAAAATTCTAAAAACTACCCAAAATATAATTTTTAAAATCATGATTGCCACAAAACCCTGAATTGGATTAAGCAAGTTTAAGAATGTAAATTTCTGTAAGATTATATTTCCCAGTGTGTTGTACACAAACTCAGCACATTAAGACAGTCAGAGACATTTCCTAGTGTTATTCTTGATATAAAATGAAGATTGCTGTATGCTGACATCAAATGGAGAGCATTGAGCTTAGAGAAATGGGTACTTTGATTCTGGACACAGGTAAAACATACAGTAATTTTTTTGTGATCAAGTATTTATTGGACTTTATTTTACATTTTTTGAATCAATAATAAATTGATCACAAAAAATGTTTATCTGACAATTGAGTAACAAAAGAAAGAGTTGGAGGAAAATACTGTTGTGACTTCCTTTCACCCCCTAAAGTTAACCCAGCCCTGAAAAAAATATTAAATATTTTTTGAGATTAATATGCCTGAGAAAACCAGAGTGATCTGTGCTACAATTGTGGCGTGCTCCACATAGAAGAAGTGTAAATTAAATAACAAAGAAAGTATCGACCATTAATATTAGGATTATGTACTGGTCACTGGCCTTTGATAGAACATCAGTGTCAATATGTTCACATAAGCCATTTGAAATGGGCACTGCTTCACAGAATTTTGCCTGACAGGTTATTTGTCAGTAGCAGGTTCAAGACTAAACACTTTATAATCAGTTCTTGACAATAAATGCACCTGTAATCATGACCTAAGTCTTGAATATTATGTATCTGAAGTCACCGAACAGACCTGAATCTACTTTGTGTCATTGCTCATGTGTGAATGATATTTTAGTAAATGCTCAAAGCTGGGTGCAGTTTAGATCTTTGCACAAACACACATTCTGTTTAAGTCATTGTTCACAAATGGTGGCAGTTTTAATTAACACAAAGTATTTATTTTAGTGGATGGCCAGACTAGAATATGATGTTAATGTAATCGTTCAGGTCATTCAGGAGAGGATTCAGAGATGTAGTAATTGCTCACAAATGTAAACTGTTGACCATTACTATGGACTTTCCCCAGGATGGAATAGGGTTTTACTCTTTTGTAAGCACTTGATGCAATTTTAGAAAATGACCACAATTAGTTGTAATTTAGGGTGAGTGCAGTAGTTCAGTGGGGAGAACAGCTACCTCGTACCCCTTGTTTTGATTCACAGTATGGGTGTCTATGTGTAGAGTTTGAATATTTTCTCTCTCTTGATTTTTAGAAAGACACTGGTAGAAGGGATTCAGTAAAAATATTTAATTTTAATAGTGAATAGTACCTTACTCTTAACAAAGATGTGCATGTAAGAATATATATACATATATCTGGATCCAGATTTTTTTATATCATTGTTGAGGATGGACAGTGCCAGTCCTAGGTTATTTTGTGCCCTAAGCCAAGCTTATTAGTGCGCGAACCGACTGTTTGGTAGCTAACCCTTGCACCAGGGTTTCCTCCACCTTATCAAACGTGCCCTAGGTGAATGCCTAATTGGTCTTAATGGTGGTGCCAACCCTGAGGATGGAATGATACCTCAGTAGTAGGACAAAGATAAATTCTGTTCTGCATGGAAGACCTGTAACAGGAAGTAAACAACAGAGGGAGGAATTAAGTAAAGACTTTTAAATTAGCAACTGATGGAACAATTCTTAAAAATCCCAATAAAAAACAGACACACCACATTTTATATTTTCCTAATACCATTACCTTGTTTAAGGGGCCACATGATTTGTTACAGACTTTAATTCTGCAGTTAGCACTGACTGAAGATATGAGTAAGAGAAGAAACAAAGTCTGAAAATTAGGTATTTGAAAAGCTCAAGGAGAATAAAACAGACCAAGTTAATTAATGTTTTGGACTACCATTCTAGACATAATTTGTAAAATTACATAATTTGTAACAGCCACTGTAGCTGTTAAAGACAGGTAATAGAATAATTTAAAAATATTTGCTATCTCTCGCCCTCCGTGTACCTTCAGCGTCTTTCCTCTGTATCCATGCTTGTCTGAACCTCTGTTCACCAGCACTCCCTTTCTTGAGCATGTTCCCATAAAGCCTGCATCTCAGACTCTGTCATTATTTTCGAGATGCCTTTCTCGCCTCCTGCCTAGTTCTATACTTTCTGTCTTTGAAGGCATCTCTTTCAACATGCACCTTTACTCTCTCCTTGTTCATCTCACACTCGCAGTTCTTCTTTTGTTGCATCACCAGAGCCAAACTGACTAATCAAATTGCTGTGAAGGACTGGACACACAGACCTTTGTGTTTATTATATAGAAAATTGTGTCTAGTGTGTCCCTTGTTTGATTCTGCTGTCTTCTTTCTTGACCCATAAATATGTTGTGTGATGTAACAGGTGACTAAAGCAGGTTTGCATAAAAAAGGGCATCATGCTGTTAAAATGTCTGCTACAATACCCCTTTGAAGTGGAGCAACTGGTCAACCTTGCTAAACCCAGAAAGTGGCTTTAAATCAGAAGAAAGAGAGATAGAGAGAGAGGTCTCTTGTTCTTTAACAAACAGTGGATGTCAAATGAAGAAAGGCTGAAACTTACCTGATTCTGATTATAAAGCAGGCATTTTAAGTGCATCTAATTTGAAATGATTGAGAGACATGGCACTATCTAGTGACCTGAGACAAAGACTGGATTAATTTGTAATTGTGTCTCTTCGGAGAATCCCTGGGGACCAATGGTTTGACTTTGTGTAGAAGGAGTGGTTTCTTACAGAGTCCCAAATGAGGAACATCATCTGTGAGGGAGTGTCAGTTACAGCACTATGACCATGTGCCATGATTGTTGAGAATCCAAGAGGCTGGACGAGGCCAAGGGGATGCATACATAACACGTGGCTGCAGCAAATAGATGGTCATTTCCGGGGGGGTGGGACTGGACTGTGTGTCTGCCTGGGAGTTACCAACTGGGATCCCGAACTGTTTCATCATGTGGTAGGTATGGCAATGCGCTGTACCAGTGCATGCCCCCCAAACCTGACCTGACCTAATTTGAAACCATCATCCATCATCTATCAAACCTGCTTAACTTAGTTTGAGGTTGCTAGAAATAATAACATTTGGCACAAGACTGGAAACTAAGCAGAGTACCTGTAACTTAAAACATTGCCTTGTTAAATAAGTATGTACTTATGAATAACAAAAATATATAACATGCTATCTTTAGGTTATTCAGGCTATTCTTGTATTCTTGACTTCATTTGTAGATGTGTGGTGACATCTTCCATAAATGTATTAAAGGTATACAGTGTGAAACATTTATTATTAACTGTGAGGTGGAGAATGAAGATGAAGTGTGAAACAGAAGCAGAATTATCAGATGGAGTTTGGTTGAAATGATGCACAAGGAAGATCCAAAAATAGAGTTAAAAACAGGGCAGTGATCACCACCCAGAAAGATATAATATAATATAATCCAAATCCGAGACCATGGTCCTCAGCCGATAAAGGGTGGAGTGCCCTCTCAGGGTTGGGAGCTAGATCCTGCCCCAAGTGGAGGAGTTTAAGTATCTCGGGATCTTGTTCACGAGTGAGGGAAGAATGGAGTGTGAGATCGACAGGCGGATTGGTGCGGCGTCCGCAGTGATGCGGGCTCTGCATCGGTCTGTTGTGGTGAAAAAGGAGCTGAGCTGCAAGGCAAAGCTCTCAATTTACCAGTTGATCTATGTTCCTACCCTCACCTATGGTCATGAGCTATGGGTAGTGACCGAAAGAACGAGATCGCGAATACAAGCGGCTGAAATGAGTTTCCTCACCAGGGTGTCTGGGCTTTCCCTTAAAGATAGGGTGTGAAGCTCAATCCTCCGGGAGGGGCTCAGAGTAGAGCCGCTGCTCCTCCGCATCGAGAGGAGTCAGATGAGGTGGCTCGGGCATCTGATCAGGATGCCTCCTGGATGCCTCCCTGGTGAGGTGTTCCGGGCACGTCTAACCGGGAGGAGGCCCCGGGAAAGACCCAGGACACACTGGAGAGACTATGTCTTTCGGCTGGCCTGGGAACGCCTCGGGATTGCCCCGGAAGAGCTAGAAGAAGTGGACGGGGAGAGGAAAGTCTGGGTATACAATACAATACAATACAATTTATTTTTGTATAATAATAATTCATTACATTTATATAGCGCTTTTCTCAGTACTCGCCCAAAATCACACAAGAAGTGCTACAATGGGCTTTAACAGGCCCTGCCTCTTGACAGATACCCAGCCTTGACTCTCTAAGAAGACAAGGAAAAACTCGCAAAAAAAAACTTTGTAGGGAAAAATGGAAGAAACCTTGGGAAAGGCAGTTCAAAGAGAGACCCCCTCCAGGTAGGTTGGGTGTGCAGTGGGTGTCAAAAGAAGGGGGTTAATACAATACAATACACAGAACAGAACAAATCCTCAATACAGTATAAAAAAAATAAAAAAAATTTTAGAAGTACGGAGCAGACTTTAACAGTAGATGATATCACATAAGAAGATTTAGATATATTTAGAGTCCTGGAGACCTCATCCATCAAGCTGCCTCCCCCATTTGGCCATTCCATGGCTGAAACAGCACTGGGCCAGCCAATCCGATGGAAGGACCCCTCCTTCCCACGATTCCTGCAATCCTCCATCAGGGATGACTTTACCTTAGGCAGGCAAAACAACTTGACAGGTGGGCCATGGCACCAAGTGCCACATTTGAGTACCAAGAAGAGAAACAGAATAGGTGAGGGTTAGTATCCAATTATAACTATCATGTTATTTATGTTTTAGTGCTAATGACTAACAACAGAGATGCAGTCTGTACAGTTTAATCAGCAGCTCTAGTCAGGATATGCTAAACTGAAGTAGTGAGTCTTTAGCCGGGATTTAAAAGCTGAGAGCGAAGGGGCATCTCTTATAGTAGCAGGCAGACCATTCCACAGTTTAGGGGCCCTGTAACTAAAGCTCGACCTCCCCGTTGTTATTTTATTAATCCTTGGAATCATAAACAGACCGGCATCTTGAGATCTTAATGTGCGCTCTGGTTTGTAAGTCATGATAAGTTCCAACAAGTAAGCCGGACCTTGGCCATTTAATGCTTTATATGTTAAAAGGAGGATTTTGAAATCTGCCATAAATTTAACCAGGAGCCAGTGTAAGGATTTAAGAACTGGAGTTATGTGTTCATATTTTCTTGTTCTTGTAATAATTCTTGCAGCCACATTTTGGATTAACTGGAGGCTGTATAGAGAACAGTTTGAACATCCAGTGAACACCGCATTGCAGTAGTCAATCCTACTAGAGAAAAATGCATGAATTATTTTCTCAGAATCCTGTTTATTTAGAAAGCGCCTTAATTTCCTAACATTTTTAAGATGGAAGAAACTTGATTTGGACAACTTTGTAATATGCGTATTAAATGACACGCTAGAGTTAAAGATAGCTCTTAGATTGCGGGCTGATTCAGTAAAATTAATGGGGATTCCAACTGAGTTAAATGATGACAAAATATTGTTATGATCAGCGTCATTCCCTCCAACAATTAACATCTCTGTATTATCGGTGTTTAAAGACAAGTAGTTCTCATTCATCCACTCCTTTAATTCACTAACAGAACTAATTAAAGACAACATTGGAGAAACTTCATTTGATTTAAATGAAAGGTATAACTGGGTGTCATCTGCATATGAGTGAAAATTAACATTATGTTTCCTAATGAGAGATCCCAGTGGAAGCATGTATAGTGCAAACAGTATAGGTCCCAGTACTGAGCCCTGCGGGACACCATATTGAACTTCATTGTATAATGATGGAGTACTGTCAGCACATTTCTGTACATACTGGAATCAATTTGATAAATAAGAACTAAACCAAGCGAGCACAGTGCCTGTAAGCCCAACATCAGTTTCTAGCCTGTGTAGTAAAATAGTCTGGTCAATGGTGTCAAATGTTGCGCTTAAGGCTAACAACATAATTACAGTGGAATTTTCTTCATCAGAGGATATCAGGATGTCGTTTACAACCCGCGTTAGTGCCGTTTCTGTACTATGACCACTGCGGTATCTCTGCTCAAGCTGCTGCCCCCACGACCCGACCTCGGATAAGTGGAAGAAGATGGATGGATGGATGGATAATATAATATAACTAGCAAAATACCCGCGCTTCGCAGCGGAGAAGTAGTGTGTTAAAGAGGTTATGTAAACATATGTATACATATATACATATATATACATATCTACATATACACATATCTACATATACATATATATACATATATACTGTACATATATATATATATGGGGCGGCACGGTGGCGCAGTGGGTAGCACTGCTGCCTCGCAGTTAGGAGACCTGGGGACCTGGGTTCGCTTCCCGGTTCCTCCCTGCGTGGAGTTTGCATGTTCTCCCCGTGTCTGCGTGGGTTTCCTCCGGGCGCTCCGGTTTCCTCCCACAGTCCAAAGACATGCAGGTTAGGTGGATTGGCGATTCTACATTGTCCCTAGTGTGTGCTTGGTGTGTGGGTGTGTTTGTGTGTGTCCTGCGGTGGGTTGGCACCCTGCCCAGGATTGTTTCCTGCCTTGTGCCCTGTGTTGGCTGGGATTGGCTCCAGCAGACCCCCGTGACCCTGTGTTTGGATTCAGCGGGTTGGAAAATGGATGGATGGATATATATATATATACTGTACATATACACATCCACATATATATACATATATATATATATACACATATCAACATATATATACACATACATACACACACATATACATATATACATATACACATACATACATATATATACACACATACATACAGTACATACATACACACATATATATATATATATATACACATACAGACACATATATAAACATATACATATTTACATATCTACATATATATATACATATCTATACTAATAAAAGGCAAAGCCCTCACTGACTCACTCACTCACTGACTGACTGACTCACTCATCACTAATTCTCCAACTTCCCGTGTAGGTGGAAGGCTGAAATTTGGCAGGCTCATTCCTTACAGCTTACTTACAAAAGTTAGGCAGGTTTCATTTCGAAATTCTACGCGTAATGGTCATAACTGGAACCTCTTTTTTGTCCATATACTGTAATAGACTGCAGCTCGATGGCCGTGGGAGGCGGAGTTGCGTATCGCGTCATCACGCCTCCCACGTAATCACGTGAACTGACTGTGAACGCAGTACATAGAAAACAAGGAAGAGCCCCAAAGAGCGCTGAAGAAAATATTCATTACACAATTGAGAAGGCAGCGAAAGATTAAGAAGAGAGCGAGTGACGCATAAATAAAGTTCATAGACCTACAAAAGGTTGCCATTGATTTGAGGCAAGATTGCTTTTCTCCTGTACAACTATACGTTGCATTCTCAACAGTAAGCTTGCACGGCTTGGTCATATTACAACTGGAGTGCTGAACTGACAACATGGTATACAAAGAGAACTATAACAATCGTAATAAACAAACAATAAAACAGCGGAGAACCCGTGGATTAAATAAAAAGGCTGCTTCCTTGGCGAAGCAAGGAAAAAGAATGGCCTTATATGGCATTCGTTTATAAAACAGCAGAGAAGCTGTGTAAAGGCTGCTTCACAAAAAAACAGCGGAGCACCTTATATGAGCAGGCAGTCAGCTAAAGAAGGGAATCAATAAATAACTATAATCGTAATAAACGAACAAAAAATAGCGGAGAATCCGCGGATTACATAAAGGAAATGGGTACCTGAACAGAAAAGTGAGTCTCAAATAGCTACACAATAACTATAACAATCGTAATAAACGAACAATAAAACACTACAGAACCGCGAAGCAAGGAGAAAGGACGGCCTTATATGGTGTTCGTTTATGAAACAGCGGAGAAGCTGTGTAAAGGCAGCTTCACAAAAAAACAGATCCTTAACAAATTGTTAACTTAATTTAAACTTTAGGTGTACACGGTGCTTTGTTTCCGAAGTACCTGCACTCATGAAAATGTCTGTATGCGTCAGTCGCTTCATATTCTTTTCCTACATTATCAATTGTGTAATGTGTTTTTTGAACAGGTTTGATTCATCGAAGTGATCACTTGTGCTGCGTTCAGTCAGTTCACGTGAGCCGCTCACTTGTGTGATGTTGCGATGTCCACGGCTTTATTTAATGTTAGCTAAGACCCGGCACTTAAAAGTTTCTCACTACAGCAATTTTAACTCCGTTACAAAGTGATCCAAAGTCTCGTTTATACCTCGTGTCTTCTCATTAAACTTGTATGTCGCGAATATGGTATTGCAAACGGCAGCGGGAGCGTTTCTATAAATTGTGTAATGTGTTTTTTGAACAGGTTTGATTCATCCAAGTGATCACTCATGCTGCGTTCAGTCAGTTCACGTGAGCCGCTCTCTTGTGTGATGTTGCGATGTCCACGACTTTATTTAATGTTAGCTAAGACCGGGCACTTAAAAGTTTCTCGCTACAGCAATTTTAACTCCATTACAAAGTGATCCCAAGTCTCGTTTATACCTTGTGTCTTATCATTAAACTTGTATGTCGCGAATATGGTATTGCAAACGGCAGCGGGAGCGTTTCTATAAACTTAATTTAAACTTACGGTTTACACTGTGCTTTGTTTCCACAGTAGCTGCCATTATGAATATGCTTGTATGCGTCACTCGCTCGCTTCTTATTGTTTCGCTGCCTTCTCAATTGTGTAATGAATGTTTTCTTCAGCGCTCTATGGGGCTCTTCCTTTCTACGTACTGCGTTCACAGTCAGTTCACGTGATTACGTGGGAGGCGTGATGACACGATACGCAACTCCGCCTCCCACGGCCATCGAGCTGTTGTCTATTACAGTATATGCACAAAAAAGAGGTTCCAATTATGACCGTTACGCGTAGAATTTCGAAATGAAACCTGCTTAACTTTTGTAAGTAAGCTGTAAGGAATGAGCCTGCCAAATTTCAGCCTTCCACCTACACGGGAAGTTGGAGAATTAGTGATGAGTGAGTCAGTCAGTCAGTGAGTGAGTGAGTGAGTGAGTGAGTGAGTGAGTGAGTGAGTCAGTGAGGGCTTTGCCTTTTATTAGTATAGATATAATATAATATAATATAATATAATATAATATAATATAATATAATATAATATAATATAATATAATATAATTTCTTCTTCTTTCGTCTGTTCCCATTAGGGGTTGCCACAGTGGATCATCTTCTTCCATATCTTTCTGTTCTCTGCATCTTGCTCTGTTACACCCATCACCTGCATGTCCTCTCTCACCACATCCATAAACCTTCTCTTAGGCCTTCCTCTTTTCCTCTTCCCTGGCAGCTCTATCCTTAGCATCCTTCTCCCAATATACCCAGCATCTGTCCTCTGCACATGTCCAAACCAATGCAATCTCGCCTCTCTGACTGTGTTTCTCAACCGTCCGACTTGAGCTGACCCTCTAATGTACTCATTTCTAATCCTGTCCATTCTCGTCACACCCAATGCAAATCTTAGCATTTTTAACTCTGCTACCTCCAGCTCTGTCTCCTGCTTTCTGGTCAGTGCCACCGTCTCCAACCCATATAACATAGATAGATAGATAGATAGATAGATAGATAGATAGATAGATAGATAGATAGATAGATAGATAGATAGATAGATAGATAGATAGATAGATAGATAGATAGATAGATAGATAAGATACTTTATTAACCCCAAGGGGAAATTCACATACTCCAGCAACAGCATACTGATACATAAACAATATTAAATTAAAGAGTAATAAAAATGCAGGTAAAAACAGACAATAACCTTGAATAATGTTAACATTTACCCCCCCTGTGGAATCGAAGAGTCGCATAATTTGAGGGAGGAACGATCTGCTCAGTCTGTCAGTGGAGCAGGACAGTGACAGCAGTCTGTCGCTGAAGCTGCTCCTCTGTCTGGACATGACACTGTTTAGTGGATGCAGTGGATTCTCCATAATTGATAGGAGCCTGCTGAGCGCCTGTCGCTCCGCCACAGATGTCAAACTGTCCAGCTCCATGCCTACAATAGAGTCTGCTTTCCTCATCAGTTTGTCTTCTTCTTAATGCTGCCTCCCCAGCACACCACCCGTAGAAGAGGACGCTCTCCACAACCATCTGATAGAACATCTGCAGCATCTTATTGCAGATGTTGAAGGATGCCAGTCTTCTAAGGAAGTATAGCCGGCTCTGTCCTCTCTTGCGCAGAGAATCAGTATTGGCAGTCCAGTCCAATTTATCATCCAGCTGCACTCCCAGGTATTTTTAGGTCTGCACCCTCTGCACAAAGTCACCTCTGACAATCATGGGGTACATGAGGGGCCTGGGCCTCCTAAAATCCACCACCAGCTCCTTGGTTTTGCTGGTGTTCAGGTGTAGGTGGTTTGAGTCACACCATTTAACAAAGTCCTTGATGAGGTTCCTATACTCCTCCTCCTGCCCACTCCTGATGCAGCCCACGATAGCAGTGTCGTCAGTGAACTTTTGCACGTGGCAGGACTCCGAGTTGTATTGGAAGTCCGATGTATATAGGCTGAACAGGACCGGAGAAAGTACAGTCCCCTGCGGCACTCCTGTATTGCTGACCACAATGTCAGACCTGCAGTTCCCGAGACGCACATACTGAGGTCTGTTTGTAAGATATTCCACGATCCATGCCACTAGGTATGAATCTACTCCCATCTCTGTCAGCTTGTCCCTAAGGAGCAGAGGTTGGATGGTGTTGAAGGCGCTAGAGAAGTCTAGAAACAAAATTTTTACAGCACCACTGCCTCTGTCCAAGTGGGAGAGTGATCGGTGTAGTTGGTCTCACTACCGTCCTGTAGACCTTCCCTTTCACTCTTGCTGATATCCATCTGTCACAGATTACTGCTGACACTCTTTTCCACCCATTCCACCCTGCCTGCACTCTCTTTTTCACCTGTCTTCCACAATCCCCATTACTCTGTACTGTTGATCCCAAGTATTTAAACTCATTCACCTTCGCCAACTCTACTCCCTGCATCCTCACCATTCCACTGACCTCCCTTTCATTTACACACATGTATTCTGTCTTGTTCCTACTGACCTTCATTCCTCTCCTCTCTAGAGCATATCTCCACCTGTCCAGGGTCCCCTCAACCTGCTCCCTACTATCGCTACAGATCACAATGTCATCAGCAAATATCACAGTCCATGGGGACTCCTGTCTAATCTTGTCTGTCAACCTGTCCATCACCATTGCAAATAAGAAAGGGCTCAGAGCCGATCCCTGATTTAATCCCACCTCCAACTTGAATGCCTCCGTCACTCCTACCGCAGACCTCACCACTGTCACACTTCCCTCGCACATATCCTGCACAACTCTTACGTACTTCTCTGCCACTCTCGACTTCCTTATACAATACCACAGCTTCTTTCGAGGCATCCTGTCATATGCTTTCTCCAGGTCCACAAAGACGCAATGCAACTCCTTCTGGACTTCTCTAAACTTCCCCATCAACATCCTCATAGAAAACATCGTATGTGTGGTGCTCTTTCTTGGCATGAAACCATACTGCTGCTCACTAATCATCACCTCACTTCTTAACCTAGCTTCCACTACTCTTTCCCATAACTTCATGCTGTGGCTCATCAATGTTATCCACCTGTAGTTACTACAGTCCTGTACATCCCCCTTATTCTTAAATATCGGCACCAGTACACTTCTTCTCCACTCCTCAAGAATTCTCTCACTTTCCAAGATTCCATTAAACAATCTGGTTAAAAACTCCACTACAATCTCTCCTAAACACCTCCATGCTTCCATAGGTATGTCATCTGGACCAACGGCCTTTCCATTTTTCATCCTCTTCATAGCCGTCCTTACTTCCTCCTTGCTAATCCGTTGCACTTCCTGATTCACTATCTACATATCATCCAACCTCTTCTGTCTCTCATTCTCTTCATTCATCAGCCTCTCAAAGTACTCTTTCCATCTGCTCAACACACTCTCGTCGCTTGTGAGTACGTTTCCATCTTTATCCTTTATCACCCTAACCTACTGCACATCTTTCCCAGCTTGGTCCCTCTGTCTAGCCAATCGGTACAGGTCCTTTTCTCCCTCCTTAGTGTCCAACCTCTCATACAACTCATCATACGCCTTTTCTTTAGCCTTCACCACCTCTCTCTTCACCTTGTTCCTTATCTCCTTGTACTCTTGTCTACTTTCTACATCTGTCTGACTATCCCACTTCTTCTTTGCCATCCTCTTCCTCTGTATACTCTCCTGTATTTCCTCATTCCACCACCAGGTTTCCTTTTCCTCCTTCCTCTTTCCAGATGTCACACCAAGCACCCTTCTTGCTGTCACCCTGACTACATCTTCTGTAGTTTCCCAGCTGTCTGGTAAGTCTTCACTACCACCCAGTGCCTGTCTCACCTCCTCCCTAAACTCAACCTTTCAGTCTTCCTTTTTCAACTCCCACCATTTGATCCTTGCCTCTGCCCTCACTCTCTTCCTCTTCTTGATCTCCAACGTCATCCTACAGACCACCATTCTATGCTGCTTAACTACACTTTCCCCTGCCACAGTCTTCAATCTCCTTCAGATCAACTATTCTGCATAGGATGTAATCTACCTGTGTGCATCTTCCCCCACTCTTGTATGTAACCCTATGTTTCTCCCTCTTAAAATACGTATTCACCACAGCCATGTCCATCCTTTTGGCAAAATCCACTATCCTCTGACCTTCTTCATTCCTCTCCTTGACACCATACCTACCCATCACCTCCTCGTCTCCACTGTTCCCTTCACCAAAATGCCTATTGAAATCCGCTCCAATCACCACTTTCTGTCCTTTGGGTACACTGTTCATCACTTTATCCAACTCACTCCATAAATCTTCTTTGTTACCCATTGCACACCCAACTTGCGGTGCATATGCACTAACAACATTCATCATCACACCTCCAATTTCCAGCTTCATAATCATTACTCTGTCTGACACTCTTTTCCCCTCCAGAATACTCTTGACATACTGTTCCTTCAAAATAACTCCTACCCCATTTCTCCTCCCATCCACACCATGATAGAACAATTTGAATCCACCTCCGATCAGCCTTACCCCCCTTCGATTTAGTCTCTTGCACGCACAATATATCAACCTTCCTTCTCTCCATCATATCTGCTAACTCTCTCCCCTTACCAGTCATACTGCCAACATTCAAAGTTCCTACCCTCAGTTCCACTCTCTTTACTTTCCTCCTCTCCTCCTAACTCAGGACACGTCTCCCCCCTCTTCTTTGGCCAACAGTAGCCCAATTTCCACCAGCACCCTGTTGGCTAACAGTACTGGTGGCGGTTATTGTTAACCCGGGGCTCGACCGATCCGGTATGGAAATTTGTATTGTTGTCTGCATATTGATTTGGAAAAATTTTACACCGGATGCCCTTCCTGACATACCCTGCTCATTTATCCGGGCTTGGGACCGTCATGAAGAATCACACTGGTTTTATTTATATAATATAATATAATATAATATAATATAATATAATATAATATAATATAATACGCTACCGTGGCTGTCCATTTGTCTGTCCAGGATTTTAAATCACCTGTGACTCACAAACCGTTTGACATATTGACCTGAAAGTTGGTACACATATACTATGTGACGTCTACTGTCCGCTTTTGGGGTAATGATTAACCTCCAAGGTTATTCCTCTTTTTATTTTTATTTTTTTTTATTCTAGAATCAACTCTCGGCAGCTTCCAGCAGGGCAGCTGTGTGGTGCATGCGTATGTGCGCCCTTCTCATCCCTACTACCTTCGCCATCACTCCACCTACCTCTTCATATCTTAAATAATTCTTGAGGCAAATTGAAGACTTAAGTGCCAGCTTAAGTGAAAAATGAAAAAAAATGTACTAAGTAATTGCAACACAAACACTGACTTAATCAGTATTAATGCGAAACGATGCCGACAAAAGAAGAGAAGAAGAGGGCCGCTAGGGTGGAAAAAAGAAGAGCTATTTAGGAAACAGCAAGCACATCAACCTCTGAGCAAACGAATGCTAAATGTACACAGAAAGAGTAGGAAAACTGTGAATGCTCAAGTCAAGTGTAAGTGCAGTGCACCGTTAGAGGTGTAATATAATATAATATAATATAATATCTGCCGTGGGCTGGCGCCCTTGCCCGGTGTTTGTTTTCTGCCTTGCGCCCTGTGTTGGCTGGGATTGGCTCCAGCAGACCCCCGTGACCCTGTAGTTAGGATATAGCGGGTTGGATACTGGATGGATGGATGGATGGATAATATAGTATAATATAATATAATATAATATAATATAATATAATATAATATAATATAATATAATATAATATAATAACAATTCAGTACCACAGGGAAGTGAGCCTCTCCCAGCACCATGAGGGATAAAGCAGGAACCAACCTATGACAAGGCCCCCACAGCGATGCATATACACACATGGACACTTGAAAGAGACAATTTAGAATTACAGACTGACCTGACATGCACATCTCTGGACATAGAAGAAAACTGATGCAACTGCATGAAGATCACACTTAATAGCTGATTCTAGAAATAAACATTTGAGAACCTTAGTCAAAATACCGTAGCTATCAAGAATCAGTTAAAAAAAGTAGACAGCTCCACAAAATGATCCAGAGGGAACAGCTCATAATGAAGGATCACCTACTGATGATAATGTTTTATTTTGTACTTTACTTGACATCATCAAGGAGGTGTGGCCTGATGTTAATTGCTTGAATGATAATATAATCCACCCAAGAAAATGACAGGTAGTCCAGTATTGCTGTCTAAGAACAAAATGGGTAAGAATCTCCAGGCTTTTTCCAACAATTTTTAATTTTTTTTAATTGTTTTTTATGATTATTTAGGAGACATAGTGTGTCGAGAAAATATAGTAGCTGTCCTCAGTTAGCAGAGATATAAGGCTTTCAGAGGACGGGAAGATGAAAAGAACCAAGATATACAATCATCTAAACGTTTTACCTCCAGTTCACAAGATAGATCTGATTATACCACTGGGAAGCAATTACTTTCTGAGAGCATGAAGACTCTGTCACCCAGTGAACAATGGACCTCAACAATTTCATTGATTCTTCAAGTTCAGGTCTCACAGCTGAAATCTCTCTGTCTCCCTGAAGACTTCATTATTAAAAAAAAATACACTTATCTGGTGCTCCTGTCATGGAAGATTTTTTTCTTAATTTTCTAAGAACACATTCATATGTTCTGAACTTCTGATGAATGGTTGCGATTGCAGACATTTAACCTATGAAATGAGGAAAAGTAAATTATATTTGCTTTACTGAATGTCAGTGTTAACTGAGTTAAGCATTATTGTGCCAAGAATCTTTTTGTGGTGCTCTTCATAAGATACACTTCCAGGGCTTCATCTGCTGACGATGCAGGTAAAATGGAGTAGCTATTTCCTCGTCTTGTAGTATTTCGTATAGTCATTTCCTTGGTAGAATTTTACATCAGTGATAATGTTCACTGCTGACAGACCTGTGCTGTTTCTGTAGCCCACTGAGCACAGTGGTATTGAAGCAATGTGGAGACGTGATAATATTTTTAAGGCAGGAGACAGTCCATAAATGATATAATAACTTAATCCCACATCACAAAGACACACATGTGTGTTAAAATAATTGGTGACTCTGAATTGACCTTGCATGATTGAGTGTGGGTGGCTGCGTGTGTGTGTGAGTGAGTGTGACCTACGAAGGACCTGCAATCTGTCCAGGACTGGTTTATCCTTGTGCAGCCAGGATAGGTTTAAATCCCTGCAAGTTTGAAGTAGATTGGCATTAATTGCATTTTGGCTAAATATACAATATTCAGTGTCCAAAAATGAAGTGACCTAAAAGTAAGTTAAATCATTTTACTTGTTAGTACAGATATAAAAATAAATTTATTTGAAATAAAATTAATAGATCAGTCTGAATTATTTTTATGACATTACTTTCCAATATGTTGTATAATACTATCTTCCTTTTATTGATCACTTCAATGTAACATTGAAACTGCACTGTCAAAAATGTATTAAATTGAATTACACATAATTTAGTGATCCGATGGTTAGCAATACTGCCTCCAACTCTGGGCTTCAGATACTATTATTCAACATAAAATGTTAGTATTTTATATCCTGGAACTGTGTAGATGCCGGTCAATGTGGTAGTGCTGCAACAAAGCCAAATTCCAACCCTGGGTGCTGTTTGCTTGTTTTCTTCATGATCACATGCATTTCATATTTTAAAATCTAACAGGCGAGTCTAACATGTCCAGGTATTATTGAGTGTGACAGACCTGCACCTTAACTTGGGCTTATTCTTCCTGTGCACCTACAGTAAATCCACCTGGACAGAATCACAGTATTGGAAAGGAAATAAATTTAACATATAACGCATTGTGACAGCCAGGTACTGTGCTGTGCCTCTGCATAGAGAACAAATTGGTTGAATGTTTAAAAAAAAACAACAAAGCAATGGTTTGTTAATAAAATACTTAGAATGATAATAAGAAGAGTGATTCAAATCTATTAAAAGACATTTGTGATATAGTTAGTTAGCTTCCACTGTAAGCATGTAAGCATTTACCGGCATGTTTTTTGGTCCACTATTTGCTGCCAGGTTTACCATTTTATGTATTTTTTTTCACAAATAGCTACCTTCAGCTATATATCAAACAGGGGTTACTAGAGCCCTTTAAAATTAGTTCTTTTTAACAATAACATTCTGTTACTAAGCAGCAAAATGCCCTTATCCCTCTAATCAATAAAAAAAGAAATATTACTTTAAAAAACTAAAATGATGCAATGCACTTTGCTTGATTTCTTTTTAACGTTGATCACTTACAATCAGTTGAAAGCAGCCCATCTGGAGAAAAGAAAAACAGATCATTTCTATTTCAATTTTTTTCTCTTCAACTGGATAAGCAAAGCAAACAAAAGTCTCCTTGAGATTTATTTTAAAGTGGCATGGTTTTGTTTTATATTTTAGTATTCTTCAACTTTTTACCAAGGTATTTTATATTTTTATACAGCATGCTTTAATACAAACCATTAGATAAAAGTATGTTATTTTTTGCTAAGTAACAAACATTTTGACTAACCTATTCTCATGTATCCTTCTAGAAACACTCAAAGTTTTAACAATAAACCAGTTTTTTATTGTATGAATTTCTCCACTTAACATATTCTACATTTCCCATGCACACATATAATTATTACATTTACATTTCCAAACCTTAGTGATATTTCAAAATATCACTATTGCTACAGTAATCATCAAATTAGCACATCCACAGTAATACTCTGCTGTAAATCTAACTTTAGCAACCAAGCAATGTATCAAGTGTTGTAAAAATGGCCATCCTCACATACCATATCAACCCCCCAAATACACTAATTAGCACTATGTTCACACAGAAATTACAAATGGACCCATTTTTAAAGGCCCTATTTTAGCTGTTTATAATACTTTGACTTGACTTTATTTTCCACTAAACATCCATTTCTTAGTTTAATGCAGTTCTCTTGTTTGTATTACTGTATAAATGCCTCTTGTTTCAATGCCAGACATTCCTGGGTCCCATGGAGATAAACCACAGGTGGTTAGCAGCGTAAATTAGCCTGTTAATGGACAGGAAATCATAACTGCCAAAGGAAGGTCAAGTAATTCATTACCTTGTCAGTGCCATCCCTAACTATACTGTAGAATGCTTGGTGCTTTGACAGATAATCATTCACATAATATGATATCTTCAAATAAAAACAAATTATGCTTTTCTAAAAATTAATAAATTATAAACTAATTGATCATTTTAGCACTATAAGGTGCATAGCACATGCATTTTTGGCATGACCTCTATCTTCAACAAATTAAAAGCATCTTCATCTTCTCATTGTGACCTGTTGATGGCAGCCCTATGGCACTGAAACAAAGCAAGTTAAGGTGGAGAGCAAAGCAATGCCAAGTCCTGCTTAGCAGTCAGGGTGTGTCATAAGGGAAAGTACAGACCCAGACTAGCAGAAAGGACATTGTAAAAGCATAATAAGCAAAAGCAAAAAGAAAAGCCCCAAAACGCAGTCCATAAACGGGCATTAGTCAAAAAGAATAGGAAACACTACAAATTGGAGTAACTAAAGTGGAAGATTTAATGAAAGCAAAAAACACAATACTAGAGTGGGGACAGAAAGCCCAGTTCCAATTTTTATTTTCCATGACCCTCTCATCACATGACTGCAGCCCGATTATTATTGCTAAGCAGCATATTGGGATGGGTGGGGCCAGAGAAAACTGAATATCAGAGAAACAACTAGGGGCAGGGGTTTCATGCTGGTAATTGTGTCAGGGTCCACTATAAAATGTCATCAAGCAGAGATTTTTAGATTTGTCATTTTAAGTCTGACAGGTGACCAATGGATGAATGTAGACAGAGCTAAACTTTAATGTATAATTATATAACACAATTAAATATGTTACTTAATTTACACTAAAGTAACCAAGATGCTGGTTTGAACGGCATAAAGCATGCTTTGTGTCAAAACTGGCAGAAAACCCCAGAGTGGCAGTGCTGCTTAAAATGCAAATGTGTTCATTTTTTCAATGTTCCTGCTTGAAGCAATTGTGCAAAAAAGGACTGAAGCAATTTGAATTTCAAATGCATATCTATGCCCTTTCTTGACTCACGATGCTGGAGAGTTGTGACGTGTTACGTGTTTCTCAGACATCTGTGTTATTTTGTATATAATTTTATTTTTTTGAAGTTTCTGCAGTCACTTATAATGATTTTTAAGTGTGATCAACAAATCCTTTTTAATATCAGGACAAGCCTTCAGAAATCAACTTTTAGCCTATTAAATATGGAGCGACTGCTATAAGTTATACTAATGTAACACAACTAATAATAACTGAACAAGAAGAGTTAAGTAAAAGGATAAAGAGAAAGCAACATTGTGGAAAGTAACCTCCACAGCTCATCATTTTTCTTGCCAGCATGTAGTCTAAGGATAATAAACCATGAGGTATTCAGGCAAGACTGGCACTATAGATAGACACCAGAAACTGTTGTTTTTTGTTTCTCTGAAACGTGGCTAACTGCTGAGTCACCAGACACGGCAAAACAGCTAGATGGCTTTGCCATCTTTAATGAGGATCAGTCTAACTGGTCAGATAAAAGCAAAGAAGGAGGTTTGTACTTAATGGTGAACAACATGTGATGCACAAATGTTTAAACTATTTATGGCAACATATTATGCCAAGCATAAACATTTAAAGATATCTTCAAAACATTTAAATATTTTAAACAATAAAACATATTATGGCTGCCATATAAAACTGCCTTAAAACCTATTCTTCTAATCTGGAATATTTATTAAGCAAGTGTCTTCTAAGGGAGTTCTCCAGCATTTTCCTATAAACTGCTCAAACAAATTAAAGGAACACTTTGAAAACACATCAGATCTCAATGGGAAAAAAAATCCTGCTGGATATTTATACTGATATGGACTGGGTAATGTGTTAGGAATGAAAGGATGCCACATCGTTGGATGGAAATGAATATTATCAACCTACAGAGGGCTAAACTCGAACACACCCTGAAAATCAAAGTGAAAAAATGATGTGGCAGGCTAGTCCATTTTGCTGAAATTTCATTGCAGCAACTCAGAATCATACTCAGTAGTTTGTATGGCCCCCACATTCCTGTATGTATGCCTGACAATGTCGGGGCATGCTCCTAATGAGATGACGGATAGTGTCCTGGGGGATCTCCTCCCAGATCTGGACCAGGGTATCACTGAGCTCCTGGACAGTCTGAGGTGCAACCTGGTGGCGTTGGATGAATGGAAACATAATGTCCCAGAGGTGTTCTATTGGATTTAGGTCAGGCGAACGTGGGTGCCAGTCAATGGTATCAATTCCTTCATTCTCCAGGAACTGTCTGTATACTCTCGTCACATGAGGCTGGGTATTGTTGTGCACCAGGAGGAACCCAGGACCCACTGCACCAGCATAGGGTCTGACAATGGGTCAAAGGATTTCATCCTGATACCTAATGGCAGTCAAGGTGCCGTTGTCTAGCCTGTAGAGGTCTGTGCGTCCCTCAATGGATATGCCTCCCCAGACCATCACTGACCCACCACCAAACCTTTCATGCTGAACAATGCTACAGGCAGCATAATGTTCTCCACGGCTTCTCCAGACCCTTTCACATCTGTCACATGTGCTCAGGCTGAACGTGCTCTCATCTGTGAAAAGCAAAGGGAGCCAGTGGTGGAACTGGCAATTCTGGTATTCTATGGCAAATGCCAATCAAGCTCCACGGTGCTGGGCAGTGAATACAGGACCCACTAGAGGACATCGGGCATTCACACCAGTGGCCTGCAGCAGGTCAATTTGTAGGGCTCTGGCAGTGCTCATCCTGCTCCTCCTTGCCCAAAGGAGCAGATACCAGTCCTGCTGATGGGTTAAGGACCTTCTACAGCCCTGCCCATCTCTCCTAGAGTAACTGTCTGTCTCCTGAAATCTCCACCATGCCCTTGAGACTGTGCTGGGAGTCAAAGAAAACCTTCTGGCAATGGCATGTATTGATGTAAAAAAACAGTCAGAAAAGATGAGGAGGGAAAAATATCAGTGACCTCCACCTGTTAAACCATTCCTGTTTTGGGGGTCATCTCATTGTTGCCCCTCTAGTGCACCTGCTGTTAATTTCATTAACACCAAAGCAGCTGAAACTGATTAACAGCCCTCTCTGCTACTTAACTGACTAGATCAATATCCCAGAAGTTTCATTGACTTGATGCTATACTCTGATTAAAAATTGTTCCTTTAATTTTTTTGAGCAATATATTTATATATATATATATATATATATATATATATATATATATATAGATATATATATATATATATATATATATAGATATATATATATATAGATATATATATATATATATATATATATATATATATATATATATATATATATATATATATATACTGTATATATATATATATATATATATATATATATATATATATATATATATATATATATATACAGTCATATGAAGTAGTTTCAGAACCCCTCTCAGCCTGCATAATAATTTACTTTCTACAAAAAAGATGACAGTGTTATGTCTTTCATTTCCTGGGAACTTCAGAGTACTGGGGTTTTTTACGAAAAAAGATTTTTAGTGAAGCAGTATTTAGTTGTATGAAATTAAATCAAATGTGAAAAACTGGCTGTGCAAAAATTTGGGTCCCCTTGTAATTTTGCTGATTTGAATGCATGTAACTGCTCAATACTGATTACTTGCAACACCAAATTGGTTGGATTAGTTCGTTAAGCCTTGAACTTCCTAGACAGGTGTGTCCAATCATGAGAAAAGATATTTAAGGTGGTCAATGGCAAGTTGTGCTTCCTTTTTACTCTCCACTGAAGAGTGACAGCATGGGATCATCAAAGCAACTCTCAAAACATCTGAAAACAAAGATTGTTCAGTATCACGGTTTAGGGCAGCGTTTCTCAACCTTTAAGTATTTGCGACTTGAGTTTTCATAACAGTTTTAATCGCACCCCCCTAACGTTTTTTTTGAAACACTAATAAAATGTATTCCTATAGTTTTTGCTGCTGATACACCGCTAAAAGTTTAAAATTTGCCTACGAATAGCGAAATTACGCCACATATGGCAACTTACGTGCCCCCTTTTTTGAGAACCGCCGGTTTAGGGGAAGGCTTAGAACAGCAGTCTCAGAGGTTTAAACTGTCAGTTTCAACTGTAAGGAATGTAATCAGGAAATGGAAGGCCACAGGCACAGTTGCTGTTAAACCAAGGTCTGGCAGGCCAAGAATAATACAGGAGCGGCATATGTGCAGGATTGTGAGAATGGTTACAGACAACCCACAGATCACCTCCAAAGACTTGCAAGAACATCTTGCTGCCGATGGTGTATCAGTACATCATTCTACAATTCAGCGCAATTTGAAAAAGAACAGCTGTGTGGCAGGGTGATGAGAAAGAAGCCGTTTCTGCACTCACGCCACAAACAGAGTTGCTTGTTGTATGCAAATGCTCATTTAGACAAGCCAGATTCATTTTGGAACAAAGTGCTTTGGACTGATGAGACAAAAATTGAGTTATTTGGTCATAACAAAAAGCGCTTTGCATGGCGGAAGAAGAACACCGCATGAATTCAACCCAATATCAAAAAATTCTTCAGGATAATGTTCAAGCATCAGTCACAAAGTTGAAGTTACGCAGGGGTTGGATATTCCAACAAGACAATGACCCAAAACACAGTTCGAAATCTACAAAGGCATTCATGCAGAGGGAGAAGTACAATGTTCTGGAATGGCCGTCACAGTCCCCTGACTTGAATATCATCAAAAATCTATGGGATGATTTGAAGCAGGCTGTCCATGCTCGGCAGCCATCAAATTGAACTGAACTGGAGAGATTTTGTACTGAAGAATGGTCAAAAATACCTCCATCCAGAATCCAGACACTCATCAAAGGCTATAGGAGGTGTCTAGAGGCTGTTATATTTGCAAAAGGAGGCTCAACTAAGTATTGATGTAATATCTCTGTTGGGGTGCCCACATTTATGCACCTGTCTAATTTTGTTATGATGCATATTGTATATTTTCTGTTAATCCAATAAACAACTTAATGTCACTGCTGAAATACTACTGTTTCCATAAGGCATTTCATATATTAAAAGGAAGTTGCTACTTTGAAAGCTCAGCCAATGATAAACAAAAATCCAAAGAATTAAGAGGGGTTCCCACTTTTTCATATGACTCTGTATATATATATATATATATATATATATATATATGCAAATATGTGTCTACCTTAATAAAAGGACATGTTTGTGTCTGTGTATCCACCTGGTTCCTATGTCTCGGTTATATGCTGTGTGGCGAGCGGCTGAGGGCAGTACCCAGCCGGGACACCCTGAAGGACTGAAGGAGGGCTTATGCCTCCTCCAGACCATGAGGGGGCGACCGCCCTGGTGGCTATGGGTACCATGGGAAAGGAGCATGGAAGCTTAACCTTATAGGGACTCGTGGTCACTGCCAAGGGGTGCCCAGATGCCTCAAGAGCCCTGGCCCTCAGCACTTCCACCACACCCGGTAGTGCTGGGGCGATGAAAACCAGGGACACCCGGAGTGCTTCCAGGTGCACAGCTGGCACTTCCGCCACACCAGGGAGTGCCGGCAGAAGCTCATTGGAATAAAAGGGGCCGCCTCCCTCCATTCAATGGCTGGAGTCGGGTGGAAGAAGGACGGAGCTCGGAGGAGAGGAGTGGAGGCGGACCAGAAGAGAGAGGCATTGCTGAGAGGCCTGGACTAAGGGTGCTTGGTGTAGGGGCACTGGGTTGTGTGCGGTGTTGTAAATAGGAATAATTATGAATAAATGTGTGTGTGGTTTTAAACCTTCGGTGTTTGTCTGTCTATGTCCGGGCCAGTCTCCACAGCTGTTTACAGTGCTAAGGTGTGTGATGTGCCATCTGTTGGAATGACAAATTCAATACATTGTATTACTACAAATGCTTGTGATGTGCCTTGTGTTGGAATGACAAAAGCAAAGTATCTTATTACTTTACATGTTTATAATGCAGCATCGGTTGGAATGACAAGCACAATACAGTACATTTTATTATTATATGCATTAACAATACATTCCAATAGATGGTGCACTGCAAATGTTGTTGAGTTCTACTGTGACTACTTAGATTTCAACCTACCTTAGATGGGTAGCACAAATAGTTGCACAAATTGTATAAATGTTTTACGTGCTATATTTTTTCAGTGTGTTTATTTTTGTTGGTACTGTATTATTGTCCACTGTTCTGAGGAGACATGGAAGTAAAAATTTCATTGTACTGTGCAGACACGACAATAAACGTGAACTGTACAATTTTACTGTATATTGTAGTCTTTCCAGATCTTTTGCAAAGATGTTTCAGTGTTGCCCTGTGTCAATGACACTTACAATAAAACACATCACATTGTGTGTATAGTAAGCCTTAATTATAATTATTATCCCTTGATCTCAAGGTTGCAACAACAACTTTGTATTTAGTACTAAGAACACAACATGAATTTGACCTTCACACTTGGTAATGGCAGATGGTTGAGCTGCAGTATTATTTACTATCACAAGACATCAAGGTTATTTTCTCTACGGTATTTTTAATCGAAAGGACTAACACAGGGGTAGGCAACGTCGGTCCTGGAGTGCCACAGTATGTGCAGGTTTTTGTTCCAACCCAGTTCCTTAACGAGAACTCAATTATTGCTGATGAAGCACATATTGCTTAAGTGACATTTTAATGCTTCATTTTAGTGGTCTCGCTTGTTAAGGTTCTCCAACCTTAATTGCTTATTTCAATCTTAAACTGCTGCATTCAGTGTTTTAATTGCTCCTTATTAGCAATAAGATGTAAAAGACAAAGCAGCCAGCAGTTCTCCAGCTAGCTTTTTTCCAATTACATCTGTGTGTGTTCATCATGCACTGTTTGATTTAATAAAACACTTAATAGAAAAATGTGACAGACTAAAAATGATCTGTTTTAGGCTTCAAATCATTTGGATGATATCCTTGGAAAGGAAAAAAATCTACGATATAAAAGCCTTACATTGCACAGACTAACAAGCCATAAAATTAAATAAGGTCTGAGATTGGCAATGATTGGTTTCTAATTAAGCAATTGGGTTGAATGAAAACCTGTAGCCACTGCGGCTCACCAGGACCGACATTGCCTACCCCTGTTTTACATCTTATTGCTAATAAGGAGCAATTAAAACACTGAATGCAGCAGTTTAAGATTGAAATAAGCAATTAAGGTTGGAGAACCTTAACAAGCGAGACCACTAAAATGAAGCATTAAAATGTCACTTAAGCAATATGTGCTTCATCAGCAATAATTGAGTTCTCGTTAAGGAACTGGGTTGGAACAAAAACCTGCACGTACTATGGCACTCCAGGACCGACGTTGCCTACCCCTGGACTAACATATCTTCTCATATACCCAGAAAAAGTTATTTGGGTATTCCCACCACCTGGATGTGAACAAAACACAATAGGAAGCGTATTCTTATAACACCTTTAAGTGCCATCTGACTTTCTGAATAGTACACTAGTGGAGGCCTAACAACAGCAACACCAGTGGTATTAATAATAGGCATTAGGGTAAACTTGTCCCTCAATGTGTTGTGTCCCTTTAATTGCTTTTCTTCTATGAAAATAAATGTCATACTTCGCAAATTGTTTCAATACATTGCAGTTTTGTCACAGTTAAACACTTGCTTATATGAATAAATACCTTCTGCAGTTACTTTCTTAAGTTCGTCTGGGAACTTTTCGACAGCTTCGATTACCTTTAAGCTATGAAGCGGCCCTTGCTTCAAAATGACTACATTTAAATTCCACATCCACAACACTTTCATCACCATTGACCAGTGCTTTCTGATTCAGCTTGTTTAAAAGACTAACTGATTTCTTCTTAAGTAAAAGATAACTGAACACCAAGCTTTGTACACCTATCAGTCCATTCAAGCAATAGTCTTTTCATTTTATCCATTATTGGGTGGTGTCTTGGAGACCACTTTTCTACTAACAGCACCAATATTAACTTTGGCAGTTTTCAACTTTCTTTTGTTATGTGTGTCTGTAGTACTAGGGTGTTGTACTGTGTTAGCCATTATGAATGTAGAGAAAAGCCAAGCAAAATCACACCTTTTATTGGCTAACTAAAGCGATTACAATATGCAAGCTTTCGAGGCAACTCAGGCCCCTTCTTCAGGCAAGATGTAATACAGAAACTGGAGTTCCCTGTGTTTATATACACACTCTAGGACAAGAAACAACATTGGTAAATCTTTAAATGAGAAATTTTAAATGTTTAAAATTAATAGATTCATTCAGGTTAGGGTTCATTTAACAAGAGAGAGAAGAACAATGTATGGTCAAGATCTTTGGATAAGATAACTGTCCAACAAAGTCTTTTGAAGTTTGTAATGAGTTTTTCAAAACAATGTGGATCTGTAGACAGGTTGTCTGTCATTCTGAGAGATGTAAACAATCCTCATATCTGTTTTCGAGGCAACTCAGGCCCCTTCTTCAGGCAAGATGATTTTGTTATATGCGTAAATAATACTAATGGTGAACACAAGAAAGTTCAAAACATGTACAATGCTTTATTTTTCTTCACCATGAAACGCTTAATTTCTTCTGGTTTTATGCTGAACATAACACTTTTACAAACTTTCTTATGCTTTTTTTTTTTACCATTAGAACACATCTTACCAATGAATGCACAAAATAAAAGATAAATAATAGATGCTCTCAGACACAGTTTGAAGCTATGGCAGCTTGAGGCTGAGATGCTGAGTTTAGTCCCTAGGTGACAAGCTTGGTGGCGTCGCTCTGGCTTCTTGGGCTTGCTGGAATGCAAACACTGAATGCTATTTTTCATTTTCACCTTTTTTCATAAAAGCAAAAGTCCTCTTTGGATTCTTTCTTTTTTTCTTTTACCTTTGATGTCCATTTTAAAATGGTTAATTGCAGTGAGTGGTTAAGAAAACAGTTGAATTGTTAGAGAGTTGGAGAGGGTTACAGCATTTGCGAATTGTCACCTCCTTTTCCCCCAAAATGGATACCTGCATATAAAGCAAGGTTATTCCACTTGGGGAGGGGCTATCTTTTCACAGATGTACTAAACACGTGTCCATTTATTTATGAGAATTTGAAAGGGTTTGAACAGCAGCTTGACCAGCCCCGATACAGTATGTCATCAGCCCACTGGGAAATCTCTTGATGTTTCTGGTGGTCACTCTGAACTGTGTATGAGAGAAACTCATACTTGAATGGGAAATAAAGGTCAAATTCAAAACTATACTGCACTATAATGGTCTAATTAAATCATAAATCAAAAGTGAACGTCAAAAGGAAAGCAAAGATCTCAAGCCCTGGGTTAAAAAAAGGGTTAATTTTACTATTACAGAGTTTATCTTGGCAACCTAGAATCATGATCAGCTTCTGCATCCCAGTGATGGTTGTAATACTGTTGTGCAAGATGATGTAATACAATTCGACTTCTAAGACCGTGTGTCCTACCAGTGGCCTGTTGCATTATTGTAACAACACTCAAAATGGTTGTGCCAACCAAGGAAACAAAATTATATACAATAATAATGAGTCCCAAAACAAAATATATGTATAAATGAAAGTAAAAGCACCATAAAAAATTAACACGTCTACCACAGAAATTTATTAAGCTCAGAAAAAAATAACAAAATAATACCCACAAACCTATTTAAGACTACTGTGTGGAAAGCAGAAATCAAGCCTGGTCTGGGTGGCAAATCATTGCAGGGTATTTCTGTACGTCCAAAAAATATTTTATTTATTTACTGAATTTTATTAATTGTTTTTTATTTTTTAAGTTTACATATAATGCTGTGAGTTTTGTACTGGGATTGGCTCCAGCAGACCCCTGTGACCCTGTATTAGGATATAGCAGCTTGGATGATGACTGACTGACTGACTGTGATTATATATCATTATTGTTATGATCTGGATTTATTTTTCATTATTTCTGAGTACATTCTGTATCTTGTCTGGTCTTTTTTTTCCTCCCATTTATGTAAAACACATTTTACCATATCATTTTTATTAGAATTGTATTTAAGAAAGTTAAACTATTTTAACATCTTATCACACTACCAGTATGTATACTGCAATTTTGTGAACTTTTGTGTACAGTTGCTATGGTTTTCCTACCCATGGGTTGACCAGAAGTGTGTGGTGTTTGATGTCATCAATAAAATGATATGAAGGTCAGCTAATCTGAAACTGTCGATACAGTATAAACTCTCTTTGTTGGTGTGAACATTTTCAAATTGTTTAACCTGCCATTTAAAGATCTTTCTGCATTGTATTTTTATTGACTAGGATTTTTAACATTACAACATAAGGTGAAATTCAACTAAATTGCAATTCTGCAAACAAGAGTTCAACATGTTCCTTTAATAGTACTTGCTTAATGATCTAATATGTCTAATATGGACTATATAATATGGTCAATGCGTTTAGTTCAAAAAAACTTTAATAGTTCTATGAAACACTGGCACAAAAATCTTTTAAAATAGATGGGTGAATTATTAAAGGGTACATTAGAAAGAGACATAACTGCATGTGATTAAAATTTCATTTTTAAAATTTCATAGATGCATGTTTGTAAAATGTCAGTTAAGCTCTGACTTCCTTGCTGACCTGGTTTCTTGGTGCTGTCCATCTTTGACGTGAATTAGAGTTTTTCTCATCTGTTATATTAAATTAGTTTTTGTGCAAACTTTTCTTTAACTCACTTATGTTCTTAGATAAAGCAACTGTGCTGAATATTTTTAACACCGTATGTTTTTTTCACCTTACACCTTTGATTTGTTCTTTAAATATTAAGTGCATAAATGAAGACTTAACACCACCAACACCAATTTTGTCTATCCTTCTGAAGAATATCTATAAAAGCACTACCCAACTATAACTGGAAGATAATAACAAATATTGTGTCTTTGTCAGTTACCAAGATGTTGATGTCTAAATGACAAAATCGGAGATATCCTTTTACAAATGTTAAGCGCCTTGAGCATGGGAAAGGTTCTATATAAATAAAATGTATTATTATTATTATTATTATTACCGGTAACGGTGCACTGCACGAATACACTTGACTTGAGCATTCATAGTTTTCATACTCTTTCTCTGTACGTTTAGCATTCATTTGCTCAGAGGTTGATGTGCTTGCTGCTTCCTGAGCAGCTGTTCTTTTCTCCACCCTAGCGGCCTGCTTCTTCTCTTTTTTTGTTGGCATCTTTCACATTAAAACTGATTAAGTCAGTGTTTGTGTTGTAATTACTTAGTACATTTTCTTTAATTTTTCACTTAAGCTGGCACTTAAGTCTTCAATCTGCCTCAAGAATGATTTAAGATATGAAGAGGTAGGGGAAGTGACAGCGAAGGTGGTAGGAAATGAGAAGGGCGCCTATACGCATGTGCCACACAGCCACCCTGCTGGCCGCTGTTGACAGTTGATTCTACAATAAAATAAAAAGAGGACTAACCTTGGAGGTCAATCATCACTCCGAAAGCGGATAGTAGACGTTACGTAGTATATGTGTACCAAGTTTCAGGTCAATAGTTCAAACGGTTTGCAAGCTACAAGTGGCTTAAAATCCTGGACAGACAATGAACAGCCTCGGTAGCGTATTATATATAAAGATTATTATTATTATTATTATTATTATTATTATTATTATTATTATTATTATTATTATACACTCCACACATGACCATTCACATTTTTATGACTTGCTTATCATTACTCCACACTAACAACGTGTTAGACTGGCAATGTGTGGGCCACAATTTTCTGATCCCCATAAACACTTCTTTATATATATAAGACCAGAATAATATTTTATGTTAGGTTGTTATCTAGACAAAAATACAGTTGGAAATTACAATATTTGCTGTAATTTTAAAGTCTAAATCTGCCAATAAATTTTTAAAGAATTTTCTAATTGTGAATGTAAATGTCACAAGTTTTGCAAGACATTTGGCATAGTCCTCTACAGGACAAAAAAAAATTAATTTATAAAATAATAACTTCAACTTTAACCAGAAGGGCACAAAGAATGAATGAATGGAGAATCATTTAATTAATCTGAGATTTCGATTATTTTCTGCTTGTGGCCCTCGCTTTGAGTAACTATAAGGAATTATTTTGAATTATTGATGGGTAAACTGGGTCAAAGAGAAGTAATGTATAAAAATAAACTGGAGTCCAAATATTGATTTTTTTAACAATCAGATAATAATCAATAATAACTCAAATATATTAATGGTGTTTCAAATTCCTGAAATAAGCAAAAGTTCATAAGCATACGTGAATGATTCAGTTGAGCAGTCAGTATAAAATATTTCACACCATAAGATATCTCCATGTTTTATTATAAAAAGAAATCAGAATTCAATTAAGTCAAGGTGCTTAATTATCTAGTCTCTTTTCAAAATCCAGACTTCTATTTAGATTGATGGAACTTTATTTGTTCCCAATGGGAGATTTGGCTTTTTCCAAATGCTTTTTAACTAAATAAATACATAAATAGACAGATGAATTAATATACATACAGACATACTATGGCCTGAATACACACCAGAATTACTGAAAAGAAAGAAAATAAAAAAGACAAAGAAAACTTCCGTCCTGGCTGACACAGTGAGGCATTATGCAGGCATATTTCTGTCAGTATGAAGAAGCTCCAGTAGCATTTCTTGACACACTTCTGTAGAACAATTCATTGGCAACACTGTTCATAGTGGCACTCCATTTTCTTTTAATTCTCTCCTTCACTATGACCTCCACAGGGTCCAGAGTGCATCCTATAACTGAGCTTGGTCTTTTAATTAGCTTGTTGATTCGGTGGGCATCTCTTGAAGCGATGTTAGTAGCCCAGCAACCCACACTGGCCATCACAGAGTTGTAGAAGATGTGAAGGATGTCACTTCCCACGCTAAAGGAACATAGTTTCCTATGAAAGAGCAAAGAGCCTGCTCTACCCTTTTTTATATAGCCAGTCTGTGTTCTGAGACCAGTCGAACCTGTAATTAATGTGGATCCCCAAGTACTTGTAGGAGTGGACCACCTCTATATTGACTACTTGAATTGTGACTGGACATAGTGGCTCTTTGGTGTGGTGAAAGTCCATAACCAGTTCCTTGGTTTTGCTGATGTGAATGTGCAGACAATTCTCTTTGCACCAAGAAATAAAGTTCTCCACTTGACTCTTATACTCTGTTTCATATTTATTCATATACTGTATACTCTTTACTCTGTTTTTAGGTCAATTATAGGTCAAAGATACAAAATTATACAAACAATTAGTCTATGTAAGTTATTTGGACAGGAAACACTGAATTGTTTAAGCAACTAGTTGTTTCTTGTGATAAGTCTGCAGTAGAGTTATTACAGAAATGGAAATCAAAATAGCCTACCTGAAGTGCAAACTTTTAATGAACAATTCATAATTTCCCCACATCAGACCTCAGAAATTTTATTATATATGTAAATATATTCTCTAACCACTTGCGTTTGCGATCACAGCTTATATTGGTGTCAATGGGCACAAGGTAGGAAACAATCCCAAGTAGGCTGCCAGTCCATCACAGGGCATTTCCCTTTCTCCTTCTCTCTCTCTCTTTCTTTTATTCACTTACATATTCCATATTATGTCACAGTTCTCTTTGTCTACTTTTGAAACTAAAAATATGAGGGAAATGTAAAAGAACTCCACACTCTCCAAAGCTTCTTTGCTTTCTTGAAAGGCAGGGCCAAAAGGTCATGGAAATAGGCATCATAAGGTCTCCAGAAGCTGAATAGAAAAGCCACAACCCTTAAGGTCCATGCAGACTCTGATTAACATTCTGTCAGGTGAATAGAAAAGGGAAAAAAGTGTCCAGGGCTGATCAGAGTCAGTTCTCTTCCAGCAAAAGGCTGCTAATGATCTCTACCTTAATGAATCAGGCAAAGTGATAAAGAAAGGGACATTAATGTTGGAATTAGGGCTGGCAACCAAAAGGGCATTTTCCAGTTTAGATTCTTTTATGAAATGGGCTGTGACGGAAAGGTATAACGCCTTACAACAGGAACAAGCCTGGGAAATAACAAACTGGAACTATTGGCTTGTTGAATAAAGCACCAACTCCTCATTCAGAATGAGTAAGATATTGTCTGTTTTGTTGTTTGGGCTTACTGTATTAGGAAATCCACTGTGGTTTGTGTATCTAAAAGTGATCTGTGCAGTCTTAGTAGGTGGAGAGAGATGTTTAAGTGCAGTGCAATCAGCAAATACAATGGTAAATGAAGAGAAGCTGATACATCTTTATTATACACTGTTTCCAAATTTTTTAATTAATCAAAAATACCAATATGGCTAGGAAAAATGTTCCTACTACAGTAATGTGTTTTCTAGAAAAAAAAAACATTTTTAACTGAACAGATGCAGAAGGGCTTGATTCAAATGATTTTTCATCTTTGAATCAATTCCATCTTTGAATATATTTTAGTTCTACTACCTCCAGAAGTATATTAAATCCTTTTGTACTATGTTGCATTTTTTACCAAACTGTTGCATTTAACAGAAAACTATTTTGGTCACCCTAGTTAATTTTTTTTTTTTTTTGGTTCCTGTCTTGCGCCCAATGCTTCTGGGGTAAATCTGGTCTTCCTGCTGCAAGATGCCATGCAGGAAAAGGCACAGCCAACCTTTTTTACTCAGGATTGGGTCCCTGCTGTCCCATGGGCTCCCAGCAGGGTGCCCATTCCGAGCCTCACCTCACTCCTTCTGTCTCCCACTGCCTTTCCCCGGACTTATGCTGGAGCCCGCTGCCAGCATTGGGTCACTCCAGCTACACCATACTAATTCTCAGCCAGAGTGGACCTCTTCAGCCCCTGAGCATTGGCCCAATGCTCTTCTAGGGGCTCCCTTCCCAGCTGCCTGTCTCCATTCCTTTGCACCCTGGCGGCCCCTGATCCTGCCTTCAATTGTCCTTTTCTTTTAACCTCCTTTCTACTCTCCCTCTTGAACATTTTCTTTCTTGTCTTTTCTGTCTGTTCTCCCTCTTTTGCCACTCAGGCTCCTCTTATCTTATCCTGCCTAACTGGGTGCAGGTTTGACAAGCTGGTACCTCTGAGGCGCAAATGAGGCACTTGACGACGCTTGCATTCACATATGTGTGGGTGTGATCAACAAGGTACCCCAACCATCCCTAAAGCAGAACACGGTCATGCACACTCGCATTCAGTTGGAGCCTGCACATTACCAGGACCTGATTATTTATTTAAAATCTGCCCAATACCATAGGCCACTTGTCACAAGGGCTCACTTGAACACACCAATGCTCACTCACACTCGACCAAATTCAACTGGCCAGTTAGCCTAACATGCACCCACATGGACATGGAGAGAATCCAGTCAGAAGTCTAGGGTTTGAACCTTGGACTCTGGAGATCGACAGCATCAGGCACACGTCATTTGCAGTAAAGAGGTGCTATTGAGGTGTGATTTCATTATCTTAAAGAAGACAGGATAAATCCTGGAAACAGTGAGAAATTGATGTGCTAAGCTTCTTGCCTCTGTAGGTAGTGATGATACAGAAAAGGAGATTAAGATGATGGAAGCCTGAATAACAGCAATCAGAGTGTGTTACAACTAGAGACAGTTTTATGCCCCAAAACACACAATGTCTGAAAACAGACATTTTGGGAATAATACACCAAGGTGAAGTTGTGTGGGGAAACTAAAGGCCCACATTTCATTAGTAACACATGACAGCAGTATAATTTCAGTGAAAAATTAATATATGTTGGGAGATATAAAACAGAAGAGTAAAAAATCAATAAGGTAATGGTTAAAGTGGATGAGTGTAAAACTTAAAAATAAAGCAAATAAATAACTGTACAGGCTATAAGGATGAAAAATTTACATCTAAAAAGATATTAAGAATTACTACTGGAAAATGAAAGTTTCAGAGAGAAACAGAAAAACAGATTGCAGTGGCAGCAAAATGAACAGCTAAAAATTCAAACAGGTCTAATCATTTTGTGATCCTGCTACTACCATTATAGGGTTATGAGGATTCAAGCAGTTTTAGGCAGGGGCAAGCTGAAATAAAAAGACAGTCCATTGAATGACATATTGACTGACGGCACTGCTGGATTACATAATATTTGGGATATAGGGGAAAAATTTATGTACCTGTTTAATGTCCTGGATGTCCAAAGGACAAGAAAACAAAAAAAGGAACCACATAATGGCCATAAATGTTAATCAGGTGCTTATCAGGTGCTTATCTTAAGTCTGAGCTGCACCCTCAAGGCAAGAAGGGTCCAGAATGAACACTACCTTCCGGCCATTTTATACCATTTTAACCAAAAGGGCAGAAAGTGCTCTCAGACATTTCCTCCATTCTAAGTAACAACAATAACAATTTATTTCTTGTATAGCCCAAAATCAAACAAGGAATGCCTCAATGGGCATTAACTGCCCTGTTTTTTGATAGCTACCCCTAGCCTTGACTCCCTAAGAAAAGTAGAAAAAAACTCCCAAAAAAACCTCATGGAAAAAAAAAAATGAAAGACATCTTGGGGAGGGTTACTGCAAGAGAGACCCCATTTTAGTTAGGTGGGGCTTGCAATGGGTGTCAAAAAATGGGATAAATGCAATACATAAAACAGGACACAAGTAATCCTCTTCACAGCGCTAGATGACCAATCTATCATTGCCACCTCAGAAATACAATCCAGCAGTACAAACTACTTTGTTCTTGCTCAGCACACCTCACGAAGTGCAGGCACAGAGCGCCGTGACAACTCTTAAGGTAAAATGCAAGACTAGATTATACCACTCACTAAAAACAGAACAATCACATGTAAGGATACAAAGAAATCAAAAACAAAGTGGAAACTAATTAACATTAATGAAAACAACAATATCTGTCCTCCCACTAATTATAGAACCATTGCCAGATTGTGAAAGAGGAGTCAGAGACAAGCCAAACACAGTCAGAGTCCCAGAGACCACAGCCAATTAGCCACCTCTCCCCTACTGGCCATTCTGTAGCTGAATCAGTGCTGGGAGGCCAATATCATGAAAGGTGCCTTCTACCTGACCAGTGTTCCTTTATCCGAGATGAGTAAGGAAACAGTCATGAAGTTGGTGGTTGTGCATCACCTTCATCTTTCCCCCAATCCATCAATATGTCCGTACCCACAAGGTACTCCCTATGCTCATGTGTGAGCAATTATGCATAAATTAAATATTTTTCTGAAGTACAAAAATGTGATATTTAGAAGATTAAGGCAAAATATGTACATGCACATATTTATACTAGGTGCCATGAAGACAAACTTCATGAGCCATAACAATTTTCTGAAGTGCTGAATAAAATAATGGATCTTGCCTTAAAACTGTTATCAAATCTCCTCTAGCCCTGTTTTAAGGTTAACAGAAGTAAGTTGACAATTAAAACAATTTTACATGATGGGGGTTGATTAACTTCCACTCTTTAAGGCCTTACCTTGTTCCCATGTACAACGGTGGACATTACAATCAGACACAAAACTATCCATTATCTGAAGCTATTTTTTCTATTTCAGGGTTGCAGGAAGACCAAATTTATCCCAGAAGCATTGGGCGCAAAACAGGAACTAAAAAAAATAAACTAGGGTGACCAAAATGGTTCTCTGATAAATACAACAGTTTGGTAAAAAATGCAACATAGCACAAAAAGATTTAATATACTTCTGGAGGTAGCAGAACTAAAATACATTCAAAGATGGAATTGATTCAAAGATGAAAAATACATTTGATTCAAACCCTTCTGCATCTGTTCAGTTGAAAATGTCTTTTTCTAGAAAACAGATTTCTATAGTAGGAACATTTTTGCTAAACTTACAATAATAAGCTGTTTTGAAATAGTAAGCACTAATATCATTAGTGCCAAGTTGATGAGTCAATAACTGATGAAAGCAATGCTTGAGCATGCCAAAACTGAGCTGATGAAAACATTGGATGAAGGATGATTTTCAGATCCTCCTTGGCTGTCCTGCGCTGAATGCATCTGCTTATGTGTTAATGTCTGTTTTTGCACTTTAGATTACTCTGCACTTGTATTATTCAGTTTACAGTACTTTTTTGGGTTTGCTATGAACACATCCCTTGCCACCCTGCCTGGCTTTTTTCTGACTCGGCCCCTTGTATGCCTTTATATGGTAGGGACACTCGAGAGAGGGTTGTCTTTAGTTGAGCTTGTTTTATTAGTTCATACATTCATTACTCTATCATTATTTCAGTTAACTTTGTCCTATAACATTCCCACAATCTCCCCTGGTGTAATTCATCTGTCATTAATGCTTTCAAATTCAAATGTTACAAAATTTGTATGGTTTAAATCAGTTCTGTTAATTCAGCTACCATATTTAACAAAGATATTGGTCATAAAAGTGAAAAAATCAGCATAGAAAACAGTGAAAGTTGGCTTAGAGCAGGGGTAGGCAACGTCGGTCCTGGAGTGCCACAGTATGTGCAGGTTTTTGTTCCAACCCAGTTCCTTAACGAGAACTCAATTATTGCTGATGAAGCACATATTGCTTAAGTGACATTTTAATGCTTCATTTTAGTGGTCTCGCTTGTTAAGGTTCTCCAACCTTAATTGCTTATTTCAATCTTAAACTGCTGCATTCAGTGTTTTAATTGCTCCTTATTAGCAATAAGATGTAAAAGACAAAGCAGCCAGCAGCTCTCCAGCTAGCTTTTTTCCAATTACATTTGTGTGTGTTTATCATGCACGGTTTGATTTAATAAAACACTTAATAGAAAAATGTGACAGACTGAAAATGATCTGTTTTAGGCTTCAAATCATTTGGATGATATCCTTGGAAAGGAAAAAAATCTACGATATAAAAGCCTTACATTGCACAGACTAACAAGCCATAAAATTAAATAAGGTCTGAGATTGGCAATGATTGGTTTCTAATTAAGCAATTGGGTTGAATGAAAACCTGTAGTCACTGCGGCTCACCAGGACTGACATTGCCTACCCCTGTTTTACATCTTATTGTTAATATGGAGCAATTAAAACACTGAATGCAGCAGTTTAAGATTGAAATAAGCAATTAAGGTTGGAGAACCTTAACAAGCGAGACCACTAAAATGAAGCATTAAAATGTCACTTAAGCAATATGTGCTTCATCAGCAATAATTGAGTTCTCGTTAAGGAACTGGGTTGGAACAAAAACCTGCACATACTGCGGCACTCCAGGACCGACGTTGCCTACCCCTGGCTTAGAGGATATTAAATGACTAGGAAACAAAGATAACAAGAGAATGAGCCACAAGATCTAAAATCATTAGTGAAGTTCTTCAGAGATATGTACAAGGAATATTCCATTCACCCATCTTCAGAACTAGTTGATTCTTTTAGTAGCATTGGGCACAATGCGGAAACAGCCTTGGATGGCGAAACGTCTACATCTTTCTTATTGGCACAGATTCAGCTGTAAGGAGCAGTGATGAGTGAACCCTACAGAGTTCACTTCGCTGACAGGTTGACAAAATTACAGAAATGTTCAGGAACTTCGCTGAACTCTGCAAAATGCATTGAAGTCAACAGCGAAGGAGGAACTGAACTAGTTTTGAGTGTATTATAGTGGTGTAGTGATCTTTTAAGTGCCCCTGAAGTCCAGAGACACGTCTGCCAACTATGCAGGAATGATTATTGTGGTGAAAAATGTAATCTGTGCTGTGAGGCAGCAGTGCTGACCACTGCTTCACCATGCCTCAACAAAAGACACAAACTGAATGATAACCACAAACAAAATACAATAGTGGCCACAAACTAGCAATAAGTTAATTAAATATAGATTGTTACACTGACAAAATTCCTGTTTTGGGGCACACACTGGCCATGCAATAAAGAGGCGGTGTGGAACTGTCTTGTTCTATTGCTTGAAGTTGTAGGTTTGGGTGTGGCTGGAACATCTTTTGTGTTTCTCATGATGCTTTACTCGTTTTCCTTCCATCAAAAGAAGATAGTAATAAATCTTTCATTGTTATTATATTATTTAATGGGGAGTTGTTCTGAAAGGAGGAGGCGGCTTATCTTGAGATCTAGCTGGGCACATGGCTAAGTAGATAGATAGATAGATAGATAGATAGATAGATAGATAGATAGATAGATAGATAGATAGATAGATAGATAGATAGATAGATAGATAGATAGATAGATAGATAGATAGATAGATAGATAGATAGATAGATAGATAGATAGATAGATACTTTATTAATCACAAATGCAGGCAAATTAGCCAGGTAGTGCTGAGCTGCCAACTCACATGGATTGGTGTTATATATCTGGTCGCAGTACTTATTATGGTCAGCTGTACCTCTGAAATTAAAGTTTTTACAAGTTTTTTTTTAAATGCATGAGGGATGGAAATCCAGCTGAACAACTGATCAGGTGTGAAAGATTAGCTCTTGGCTGCTATAGCTCTGTGATGTCATGTAGGCCTCTCAAAGCATTATGAGGCACTGGGAAAAAAGTCTTAGCCTAAACTAACTGCCAGGCGAATTTCCAGGAAAATATTCGGCAGACAAGATCACTGGCAAACAAATTATTTACTGCCACAAATCTTTAGCGAATTTTGCTGATCAATACTAGTAAAGAGTAAAATTATAAAATTTGTGCAGACAGCAAACATGAAGGAGTCATATTTACTCTGACAGCAAAATAATTTTAAAATAGATTAATAGATACAGCAAAATGGGAAAGGTGAAACTATAATAGACATATTTTGTAAAAAAAATTTTAAAAATGTGCTGAGACTACACATTCTGCAGACAGTCAGCAGAAGAAACCAAAGAAGGGTAGTATTAAATCAGGTCAGGGCCAGGATTTCAGGCATCTTCATGTCATACAGGATAGGAAAAATGTTGTAGAAGGCCTTGATAGTACACGTCCACAGGGAATGGAGACACACCTCTCCTCACAAGTTCAATAGTAGGATAGGTGCTCGTGGACCTTATGAGTGTGTAGGGTGCCCCTGAACTGCTACAGCCAGCTGCCTCGTCTTTTCATTTTTAAAACCTACAATCCAGTTTAGAGTTTCTGGGGGATAGAATCTATTCTGACCACACTGGATGCAAGCTGGATGGGGTGTCGGTCCATCACAGGGTTCACTCACTCCCACACTCCCTCTAACAAAAGTCCAATTTCAAATCAACAATGAACCTAATCTTGCCAACTTTGGAAAACCTGAAGGAAAACTCACATAAATACAGGGAGAATTTATAGATGTCTTAGAGACAACAACCAGGCACGGGATTACAACTTTGGATGCTGGGTCAGTAAAGCAGTAGTGCTGAACACTATGTTATGCATACCACTATATTTTCACAAGGAGCCAGATCCTATAATGAAGCATCAGATACAACACAGGAACCACCCCTGACTGAGACGCCAGTTCATAGCAGCACATACTCACACCAGGCAGTTCAGAGTTTCCAGTCAACCTAATACCCACATCTTTGGTATGTGGAAAAAAATCTGGAGTACCAGAGAAAATGCAAAAGAACTTCACAAAGAAAGACATTGGCAGGATTTGAACCCTGATGCTGGAGTTGTGTGGCAGCAGTGCCCTTGTGCCCAGTACCCTCTATGCCCTTCTAAAATCCTGAAAATTGGAGCCAAAACCATTAAAAGAGCACAAAGTCTATCAAGTATCTAAACCTAGAGTTATTTTCATTGACAAAGGTTTCAGATCAAAAAAGTGTCAGCAGTTGTCAAAATCTTTCATGTCAACAAGTGAGAAAAGAAACTGAGAAATAAAAGCCAAACACAACATGCATTTTAGTAAAGTTAAGTGGCTCCTAACATCGCTGAAGGATCAAAGCCATTCCTAGAAGCCCAAAATGGTAACACTTTGATTGTTTCACAGTCGCTTTCCCATTCTCACTCCTGTCCTTCTGTAATGCCAATTGCCTCTGTTCCTGAAGGAATTACAAACGATGGCTTAGGATGACCCTATTGTTATGTGTTGTTTTATGTGTCATTAAATAATAAAAGCACCTGCAGTGTGCAGTACTAATGCAGTGGTTTTGTATCGACCTGGGTGGAATGAGGAGTGTAGGAATCCATTAACACCATGCGCCACATATGATAGATAAAGAGGGATGTGACGTGGAAGTCATTGTACCACTGTAACTCAGAGTGTTAATCTCAACACAGCAGGGGAGGATTTAAAATGTCACTGGTTTTAGTTGAGAGAAAAACAAATAAACAAAAATATAAAAAAAAAACAAGAATCCCTCATTTGTACAAACCTGACTGATTTAGGGAGTAGTGTTCACCTGATGGGCCTCTTATCTTGCGAAGTATGCATTGGCACAAATTGTTTTCTCAGCTAATGCTTTTACCATAACATGAAAAATACATGTCAGTTTTCTAAGTTGCTTAATGCATTTCATTGTTACAGGGCTGGCACGCAGGAACTAGCCCTGATGGGGCAACAGTGAAGAGAAAAAAGGAATCCATGGTACTCCTGGCAGCCCCCTTTAAGTCCTCTGTAGGGCTTCCCTGCTGCTATCTGTTATACTAGAGAAATAAAGGGGGCTTCCTTCCTAACTACATCTGTCTTTCTCATATACTCCTCTGGAATACAATTACAGGGTTTACCACCCCCTGTGTTATGTAGTTTCACACATAGTGAAAGGGATGTGAGGCTTCAAAAAGGCTTCACTAGCCAGGCCAGGCCTCAACCTGCTGGGCTTAATCCCCGCTCCACATGCCTGCTTCAGGCTTTGCAGATACAAAAAGTGGATTAAGCTTTAAAAATAAACTTAAAGTTCCCAAAAAAGTTAACAAAAGCCCCACAAGAAGAGATGACGTAAACTTTTGGTTTGTATAAAAGTCAGCAAACAAAGAATTGTTATGAATAAAGGATTTATTAACAAGAAACAGATATAGCAGGACAAGGGCAAAACAACATTTGCCTAAAATAACAAAGTGTAAGATAATTAAAAAACAGCATATCCAAAGGGACAAAGCACTTACATAAAAATCCACTATCAGGGGAATAACCTCCCACTCCTGAATCTTCCCCGGTAGACTTAAATAGCCAGAGAGGGGGCTCAGGGGTCATGATGTCAGGATGGACCCGTCTCCTGGGGGCTGCACTTAGAAGGAACAGGGAATGTAAGCACATTTAATGAGACAGCACACATTAAAACATTAATAAGTGCAATCAACAAAATAACATAAAAATATGAAAATTAATAGCACACAGATTACAATAAATATATAGACACACTTTAATCCATGACACTTGGTTGGTCTCTGTTTTTCCTAGACTGGTGGTACAGGAGCTCTCTAATAATAAGTGTTGACTTCTCTATCATTAAATTGACTCTTTTAAACAAAAAAAGCTTGTGCAGTGCAAACATCTTATTCTTCTTCTTCCTCCTCTTCATGTTTTCTTACTTATATGTGGGGTCAATGTGCTTGATCAATCTTCTCCATACAGCTTGGTCCTGTGACTCCTCCTCCTCTGTCAAGCCCCTTTCATTCAGATCTTCTTTTTCTTTATCCATCCACCTCCACTTTGTCCTCCTTCACTTTCTCTCCCCATGTACAGTACTTCTATTTCGATCACTCTTTTGCCCACATATTTATTGTCTCTATCTCATCGTATGTCTGTACCACTACAATCTACTTTCCTATACTTTCTTAGATGTACAGTGCACCTGGAAAGTATTCACAGCGCATCACTTTTTCCACATTTTGTTATGTTACAGCCTTATTCCAAACTGGATTAAACTCATTTTTTCCTCAGAATTCTACACACAACACCCCATAATGACAACGTGAAAAAAGTTTACTTGAGGTTTTTGCAAATTTATTAAAAATAAAAAAAATTGAGAAAGCACATGTACATAAGTATTCACAGCCTTTGCCACGAAGCTCAAAATTGAGCTCAGGTGCATCCTGTTTCCCCGATCATCCTTGAGATGTTTCTGCAACTTCATTGGACTCCACCTGTGGCAAATTCAGTTGATTGGACATGATTTGGAAAGGCACACACCTGTCTATATAAGGTCCCACAGTTAACGGTTCATGTCAGAGCACAAACCAAGCATGAAGTCAAAGGAATTGTCTGTAGACCTCCGAGACAGGATTGTCTCGAGGCACAAATCTGGGGAAGGTTACAGAAAAATTTCTGCTGCTTTGAAGGTCCCAATGAGCACAGTGGCCTCCATCATCCGTAAGTGGAAGAAGTTCGAAACCACCAGGACTCTTCCTAGAGCTGGCCAGCCATCTAAACTGAGCGATTGGGGGAGAAGGGCCTTAGTCAGGGAGGTGACCAAGAACCCGATGGTCATTCTGTCAGAACTCCAGAGGTCCTCTGTGGAGAGAGGAGAACCTTCCAGAAGGACAGCCATCTCTGCAGCAATCCACCAATCAGGCCTGTATGGTAGAGTTGCCAGACGGCAGCCACTCCTTAGTAAAAGGCACATGGCAGCCCACCTGGAGTTTGCCAAAAGGCACCTGAAGGACTCTCAGACCATGGGAAAGAAAATTATCTGGTCTGATGAAACAAAGATTGAACTCTTTGGTGTGAATGCCAGGCGTCACATTTGGAGGAAACCCGGCACTGCTCATCACCAGGCCAATACCATCCCTACAGTGAAGCATGTTGGTGGCAGCATCATGCTGTGGGGATGTTTTTCAGCGGCAGGAACTGGGAAACTAGTCAGGATAAAGGGAAAGATGACTGCAGCAATGTACAGAGACATCCTGGATGAAAACCTGCTCCAGAGCGCTCTTGATCTCAGTCTGGGGCGACGGTTCATCTTTCAGCAGGACAACGACATTTCTGTAAGATCCAGCACCTTCTCCTGTGCTCCCTTTCCTGCACATGTCTCATCTCTGTACACCATTGCTGGTCTTGCCACTGTCTTTAACCTTCGCCTTAATTCTTCAATCACATATACCTTCTTCCAATTGTTCCATCCGTACTGCACTCTATTAATTATCTCTGCATCTAATTTTCCATCTCAGGCTACCACCGATCTTAGATATTTAAATTTATAAACACTTTTGAATAGCTCTACCTGCAGGCTAAATTCTGAGTTCTGCTTATTATTCATCCTCATATATTCTGTCTTCTTCCTGTTTATCTTCAACCTTCTATCTTCCAAAACCCTTCTCCATTCTTCCAACTTACTCCCCACTTCCTCTTTTTCTCCTTTCTCTTTTCTGGCGCTATACAACACCATGTTATCAGCAAAAAGCATTCACCAGAGGGACTGGTCTTTTATCCCATGACTCAATACACCCATAACCAGATCAAAGACGTAAGGACTCAAAAAAATCCCTGATGCATACCTCCTCTTACTGGGATCTTGTCTATTACCACAACACTGCTTTTAACCCGAGTCCTCACTCCTTCATATATATCCTGGATAATCTTGACATACTTCTCTGGTCTTCCTTTCTCTGTCATGCACCTCTAGACCTCTTGACATGGCACTATACCATAAGCCTTCTCCAAATCAAAACACTATATGCAGACCTATCTGTTTTTCTTGATGCTTCTCTATCAGAGGTCAAAAGTTATTCCTCTCCCTGGCATAAATCCAAAGGGCTTTCATTGCCTCCTTTACTTCCTTCTACCTTATTCTTGGTATTGGCCCTTCATTTGGTACTCCATCCCCAGATTCTTCCATTGGATTTTCTTTATTCAGCAGCTCTTCCATCTATTCTTGACAGTATGATGCTCATTTACGACCATACCTTGCCCATCTTTCATCTGCTTTATCTGACTAAAATCCTTTCCAGTCTTGTTCCTAGTCTTCACTGTTCCAAAACTTATTCTTCTCTCCCTCTTTTGTCTCCAGTTTTTCATACACTTCTTCCAAACCCTTGTCTCTTGCATTTTTTCTCTTTGCCTTCTTGTTTGTCTGCCTATGCATTTCCCTTCCCCATTGGTACCATTTCGTCTTTGCCTGCTTCTTAGTCTTTATCACATCCTGCACCTCTTTGTTCCACCACCATATCTCTTTGTACCTAGCTGGACTCTTTTCTGTTGTCCTACCCAACATCTCTTCACCTACTTTTAATTAAACTTCCCTGTTCTTCTCCCACTATTCCTCTGCACTCTCAAATGACTGCACTTCATTTAAAACTTGTTCTTATTCTCTTCATCTTTTAATCAATAATTTTAATCTATGGAAACAAAGAATACAGTCCATGTAAATAAATAGTAAAAAAAAAACCCCAAAAAACACAGACACAAAAAGGCAGTGGAACTTTTTATCTTTCAGTAATCCTTCTACAATGAATTGTTATGCTGCATGGCTTACTGGAATTCTATTGTGGTCCAGGTATTGGACTGGATCCAGACTACATCTGGGTATTTTATACAGTATGACTTTTGTTTCTGTTAGATTATTATTCTTGTATATTTTTGAATCTGTAGCCCTTGTTTCTTACCTTGGTATTCTGTATTTCTGTATTGTGCTTTTCTGTTCTGCCCAAAGGATGAAGCCTCAAAGGAGTAAATATTGGGGTGAGTAGGATTACATCTGGGGGAGGTCCGTTCAGTTGTCTTGCATAGGTATAACAGTTTGGATTTGATTTGAGACTGAAAGATGAAATGTAGTCAAACAACAAGTTAATTTCAAAACCAGGAAGTCAATTAAATCAAAAAACAAAGCCAAAACACTAATATCTAAACATAATAGAGAATATAAAGGAAAATAACCTAAACTGGGAAATTGCAAGCAAAGAATCTCAAGCAAAAGCATCTTTGATGGAATCTGCAATTTCAGACATTTATAACCTTTATACTCTTGATATGATTACATCAAAGGTCACCACTACTGTCATCCTTTAGTGGCAACAGTATACAAAAAATCTATGAAATGGCGGTGCCCATGAAATGGTGTTCTAAAAGCTATACTGTAAATACTTTACAATTGAATTAAAACACTTCAAAGCAAAAATGAACATCAGAAATAGGATCAAAATAGCAAAAACCTATCACAGAAAAGAAAAGGTCTTCTAAATATTTCAGAATTAAAAGGGAAAAAAATTAAACTGAACTCAGATCACAACATCAAGAAGACTTCTTATCCAAAAGAATGATGATGAATGCCACTTTAGCTTTGTTAGTGACATATGTTTGGGCCTGTAAGGCAAAAACTGACTGGGTTTGGTTTAAAAAGACCCTACATTTTATTTGCTCACCTGAGAACTGAGATGGGAGAGCAGTTTTCAGCTCCTTTGTAATACAAACCACTGAGCATCTTGAACCACACCTGGTGTTCTTGCTTCCTCATTGGACTTGTTTACTTCTGTGACTAACTGCTGAAAATGAAGTAGTTAAGCCGTGCATTTGTTTGGTCACTTCACCCAGCTATAACTTTAACTCTCCCACCTCTCCCCAAATACGTATTAATCCACAGAATATTTTTTTCACCTTGGGGTCGTTCAGGATTTGATTCGCAATTTTGTTCTGTCTGAAGTTTGAGAAGAGATAACATGAATACAATGAACCAGGAGATGGATCTTATTCAAAGGTATTACTGTGTAGATTCACTTCAATCTCCATTGCTATTGGTGGTCATCAGTGTCCAAATCTCAGTTAACGCACCTGGCAGTAGATGACCATGCTTTCAGCTAATCAGCATTAGTTTTATTGCTGGTCATTTTAGTTTCTATTGGACATTTTAGATGATTCCTTCTTTGTTGTTTTTTTTTTATTTTCTACATATTCCTTTTATCTTCTATACACATTTTTTCACTGAAATCTAGAGCCATTGAAGCATCCTAACAAGTACAAGAGTGGTACTTGCCCACAGAAAAATTTTGCATGGTCAGAAGGCAAGCAAATGATGTTTTACATGCAGATTAACACCTTCTTCTTCATCATATTGTCCCACTTCTATGTGGGGATGATATTGTATATGTTTTCACTGTGACTTTTACAGCTAGATGCCTTTACTGATGCCAAACCTCTCCGTTTATCCAGGCTTGGGATAGACTCCAAAATGGAGACTAGTTTCAGGTTGATTGGTACAGGCGAGTTGAAATTTACTGTTCTCTGTACATTTGATGTAAATGGGCCTATAAAATAAATCCACACACTGAGGTTTTTTTAGCATTATGGTTGGAAACCATTGCCCATGCAAACTCTGTGACCCAGAAGGCATGAGGTGGCACTGTTATCCAGCACATCGCCTGCTTTATTAAATACCTGATGCATTTCTAGGTACTTCTGTCAACAAGTTAAGAAAGTGCTTCATTAATTAATATGTAATTTAGAGGAGTGCTGTAGTGCTGTTTGAATCTATTTATAATGTGGTTTCAGAAGCATCACAGCTAGAAGATTTGTTCCTGTTGCTTAAAGCATTATGGAGGACAGCAAACAATGAGAGTACACAATGCAGGCTGAATACCTTCATGTAAGTTCAATAGGGTGATGATCATTTTATGCCTAACTGAAGCTGCTCCTTTAATTGGTAAATGTAATTATTATTGCTTATCTGGAATAATTAAGTGCCAAGCTATTCCACACAATTGCTTTTTCTGGTTAATCAGGCACTGCAGTTTCTCAGTGTCTTACTTTGTAAAGTAGCTAGACCGCTGAGAATCAAATACTGAGGGCCGTCCTGAAGAAACAGGGGAGCTGACAGTGTAGCCGCTTTTTCTCGTACTTCTGTTGATTTCTTGCAAATTAAACAAAAAAAAAATCTCCATGCTAGGCTATGTTCTCTGCAATGTATGCCACACGATTCAGGGGAATACTACCTTATACTCTGCTTGGGGACTTTGTATAATACGAGTTTATAAAATGGCATGTGCTGCACTGCACAGCTGGTATTTCTTTTTTAATTCCTAAGCACTGTTTTGAAATCTTACAAGTAGGTGAACTATACAATGGTTAGCAGTGCAGCCTCATAGTTCCTGATTCCTTAGTTCATTTCCCACATGTGCTCTTTGTCTGTGTGCAGTTTCCTTATTCTCCCCAGGGCCAAGTGATGTTCCACCTTTCACAAAGGTGGGAATGTGAGGTTAATTGGTAATTCTTAATTATGGGTACATGCAGGCACCAGTGGTGTGAAGTAATGGGTTACCTTTATTCTTGCTGCTGCACCTGAGTTAGAGCAGAGGAGAGATGCTGGGTATGTTGGGAGAAGGATGCTAGGGAGAGCGCTGCCAGGCAAGACCAAAAGAGGAAGGCCTAAGGGGAGGTTTATGGATGTGTTAAGAGAGGACATGCAGATGGTGGGTGTGACAGAGCAAGATTCAGAGGAGAGAAGGATATGGATAAAGATTATCCACTGTGGTGACTCCTAACTGGAGTAGCTGAAAGAAGAAGAAGAAGCAGCACCTTAATAGATCATGTAAAGTACTGTAATTTTAAAGTATTTTTAAATACAAATACCTTTACTCCTTCAAAAGTATTTTAAACATTGGAGTTTGTTTAGTTCATTACATAAGACTTATATTATTTCAGTGCTTTATTTTGTGATTTCAACCAAAAGTTTAGCAAAATGTTTTGAAGATAAAGTTAATACATCAGGTACATCACAATTAGCTGACAGGCAGGCAATAACATCATAGTGTTAGGAGATGTGACAGCGAGGTCAAGGGGGTAAAGCTGAATGAAGACAAGTATTTCACGTGCTAATGACAGAAGTAAAAGCTGTTAAAGACATTGTGGGCCAGGTCTGACACCACTCTAGAAAAGGGGTCTGTTAGATTTTTTCCTTCTTTTGAACCATCACCTAAATAAATGATGGATTACAGATAAATATTATATTTTAACAGAGTGTTGAATCCTGGGGCATGCAAAAGAGATGAGGATCCTGGCAAGGAAACAAAATATTGCAAACTTTAGGAAGAAGTGTGATCTATTAGAATGCTTTATGCTTCAAGCTCAAGTAAATGACATCCTTGTGTATATCTTTGTAAGGTGATATGGAATGGGGGGTTTTTGGGGACTGTTGTTTAAGTTGTTTCTCATAATTAGCTTAAAATAAGGTTGACAGGTAGCAAAGACTAAAAGTAAATTCTCAATTGATTCGTGCAGCCCTTTCAAGGGGTAACACTCAAGTAACCAGATTCTGGCCCCTGCTGAGATTTTGAAATTGAGGAAGTTGAAGTTGCCAGCCTCTGCCATATTGCTCAGCATGATTTGTACACCCCTTTTGTGTGGATCTATTGGCCTTTGCTAAGACATTCTGAAGTTTAGCCCTTTCAAGGGACATCACCCTGGGACAGTGACAGGTCCTTTGCTCCTGTTGCAGCATTCTTGCTTTGTATTTGATCTGTAACCCAGCAGGGGCATTGACAGGCCCTTGGCCACTGTTGCGTTTGAGACATGATGGATGAGTGAATGTTATATAGGTAAGTACTGCAAGGTGTACACATAAATCAAGGGTAATAATTTAGGCATTTCCAGTATCAACTTGTCCACCAATATAAAAAGAACCTAAGAGGTTAAAGCACCTTTTCATGAATGCTTTCACATGACAAAACACATGCTATAATTTTGTAGGCGGGTCATTACAAAGTGCAGTTGATTAGGAGTGTTTAAAATACGGAATTTAACAATGGTCACTTAAAATAAAACTGCATGCAAACATTTGGCTCAAAGCAGGCGTCTCAGCATACAGTATCAGGGTGTGATGGTCCAGTATATTAACTGAGAACTGTCATAGATCATCTGCTGTGACTTTATGTTTCTGCAGCTTGTGCTGTGCAATGGAAGAGACAGAGAAAACGTCTCGGTGTAGTGGTAGCAGCAACACTCTTTACAGAAAAAAACAGAGTACTGTATGTCACTGGTCACATTTGGAAGAGCTGTTCAGTCTCAATGACATCCAGTCAAAACAGCTTCATCATGCAGAGTAACCTTTATCTCAAATACAGTGAAGTTATCAGCAAAAGAGAACACTTCCTCAAATTTACAAAAACACATGAAAGTAAGCTGATTTTTAGACTAGTAAGATGTTTATAATAATAAAGCCTAAATGATAAAAAAATCATACTTGACAGTTGTTGTAACTTAAGAGTTCCATTATCTAACCATGCCTATTGTATATTGGTAAGTTTGTTTAACCTTACACCACCTACAGAGAACGTCCTAGTTTGTTTTTTTAAACAAAATTTTGTAAAGGCCTCAAATCTTTGAGCACTTTCATATTTCTGTAGGTATAAACTTGAATAAAATGCATGCCTTTTGAAAAAATCCAGTGACGTCTAATGTCAGATGTAAGGCTCATACACTGGGTAGTTATTAGAAATGACTGATATAGACAGAGAAGTAAGGAGATATCACCAAAGAAACCTACTGGAGTGTGGAGAGCAGAGGGACAGAGATGCTAAAATTATATTGGTTAATAGAACTGATGCTTTTAATTGTACATGAAAATCTAACTAAATGGGGCTCATGGAAGTACTTTAGGTTCACCACTTTCCTTTAAAGTTTTGTTCTTGTTTTCAAGGGAGCAAGTCATTCACATTTAATGTACTCTTCTGATCTGAAAACTATTAAGTAAATTTCTGATTTTTACACACCTAGCATGAGCAAAAGGATGAAAGTTCTTAAAAATGTATTGTGTCATTGGTCAGATATAATATATATATATGTAAAACCAAATAAATCAGGCTAATGAAGTTCCATGTGGAAAATTGTATAAAATCCCACTTTCTGCACTTCAAAAATAATCCAGAAGAACAACTAGGTGTATGTCTGGACCAAAGAGTAGTCTTTATGCCAAAAGCCCCAGGGTAAACAGTGCCTTAAGTCTGAAGCAGAAAAGAGCCTAATGGGACATAATCCACCCATCCACGTGCTGAGCTTGCTCTTCAATTAGACGGTTTGAAGGTTATGCATTGGTTAGCACTGTAGGCTCATGCATCTGGCATTGTGGGTCCAAATTCTGTACCTGATCATTGTTTGAGTGGAATTTGCCTCTTCTTGCATTGTCTGCATGCATTTTCCTTTCCCATCCCTAAAAACATATAAGCTAGGTTAGGCGGTGGTTCCAAACTGTTAGTGTGTATGTGTGTGTGTGTGTGTGTGTGCATGTGTGTGCGTGCATGAGTAGGCCCTGTTCAGGACTGCTTCCTGCTTTTTGCCCAGGATTGTTGGGATAGACTCAGATTAAACAAACTCAATAACTGTACGTAGTACTATGAGTTATGACTGGCACGGTTAGTCCAACAAATTTCTATAAGCTATGGTTTACCTTTAATTCTATTTATATATTTCACAGTGTTCAGTGATTTATGGTATGTTCAATATTATTTTGTGTTGTGTTTTAACTATAGTGTATTTAAATGAACTTTGTGCAAGTCTTGGTGACTTGTAAATAAAGTCCATTTATGTAAAAATGGTGATAAATTAAACTATGAATGAGTTTTTGTACAAAATCTGAGACCACCTAGTAAACTATAGGATGCATACGATGCCAGATTAACAAGCTCTGCTCTTTTGATTGGCGTGCACCATCCCATAGATGTGTCACCAAGATCCTACTAATTGAAGGCCATACCCAGCTAGGGTGAGTGAACAAGGGAAGAGAATTGAAAAACATATATTGAGTGACCTTCATGATCTCATTTACTTAGAAATTTGTCAGCACCTACTGTATGTAGCCTTAATTGTTTCAAGTCTCCATGGAGACAGCCATTTTCTGAACAATTTTTGAGAATCATGTGCCATCTGTATAATAAAAATCAGACATGTGTACAGAGCATTAGTTGTTGGATAAATGATAGTTTAATGAAAACCTTAATCTTTGATAACTTAAACTAAATTAGATAAAATATCTCAGTCATATATTTTGCCAAAATCAATAACAGGTATGATATTGTGTAATATTATCCTATGTCCAGTGCTCCCTCTAATGAGTAGTGGGCTGTGAGTAAAGCTGTAATTTACTGACTCTATGGTTTCTTACAAGCACAAGCAGTTTTTTGCAACATATGTACTTGAAAAAAAAAAGATTTTGATCGTAATTTTCTTTAAATGATTTAAATTTTGTGGAAGAACAGTGTAAACACTTTACAACAGCTGTTTTAAGTGAGTAAATTGCAGACAAAGACACAAGCAATCCAGCAGGGGTATTGGTGGGATTACACATCAACAACTACTGTGAAACAGTAATGATGTCTGCTGCCTTATAGCACTGGAGTCCCTGGTTCAAATCCCAGATTTAGCAGTTTTCTAAGTGTTTTCTGCATGTTTTTTATGTTTTTCCTATGCACTTGAACAGTGTGCTGTTTATGCTTGTTACCTGACAAGTGCCGAGACTGGTTTGGGACTCTGAATTGGATTATGTGCTTCGAACCCGGTTGCTCCCTACTTGATCTACAAACTTCAGTGACCCAATGTTCGACAGCATGCACAACATGTTGGAATGGAAATTTAGAGTATTTCCCTGAACATTTGACATGTTTTCAACTTTCTGTGGCATCAAGGCCTAGTGGCTAAACTTAGGCAAACTAGATTATAGAGCACAACTATAGCTGATTAAGCAGTTTCTAATCCAGTCACTGACAGTTTGTTGTCATATCTGGGCGGGTGTCAACAACTCATCCTGTGAATACCAGTGTGCCACAAAGAAGTGTCCTAGGGCCCACTCTCTTTCAAGTTTTAATAAATGATGTCAAATGACTCGATATTTCTGCACCTAGTGATCCTAGTCAAGACTGCCCATTGTCAAGTTACCGAATGAAGATCTGTCTAGGATCTAGGTCTCTTGGTGTATTGTATTTAATGCTGGAAAGATAAATGTTTTCACCATCAGCTATTTACATGATACTGAAACTCCCAAATTGTCTCATTGGGTCACACACTGGTTGAGGAGGTTTGTCTAATTGTTGTTGATTTTAGCTTAAACCATTGCCTGTCTTGACGAGGTCAAGTCAGACCTGTAACTGGTAGAGCTGGTCAGTACCTCTGCTGCCTTCTTTGAGTGAGCCAAATGTTGTGATGTGAGATTTTGCATATAAGTTGATAAATATTTTGTATGTCTTTATTTGCAACTTAGGCAAAGCAATGTAATATTAGTGTTACATTAGTGAGAAGCATTCATGTTTACAACACCCCCTCTTTCAGGAATGGGTCTCTTTGAATTTTACGACAGAGTTGGGGGGGAAGTGCCTTAAACAAGTTTGGCTAATGTTTCTCTGAAGTCTCTCAGTCGACCCCCATAGGAAAGTCAGGCTGCCTAACTGGCAAACTTAAGCTCAACAAATGGTTTTGGGGGCAGGTGTGAAGATGTTCTATCCCACCATTGGTCTGAAGTATGGCTGTTGGAACTGGCTTGTATCAGAAGCCTTTAAGTACCATGATGCCCTATTGGCTCTAGGGGTTGGTTCAGAGAATCTATAAATTTGCTCAGTCTCTCTCTCTTACCAAGCTGATGCATGAACTGAAAAGGACAACAAATTGGACAGCACAGCTCGGCAGCCATATTGAGACAGGCATGCAGTCTGTTCTGAAGAAAGCTGACCACAAATGATGCTTTAACTAGAGACATTTTAAGTAACTAACAAGTCTGTGTGCCGCCTGAAACTACACATCACCATTTTATCAGGTTGTATGGTTGCCAATATTCAAGTGTACTTTCCATATTGTAATTATTTATGAATATTATCAATAATACATTGTTTAAATTGTAACTTAACTCCTGCTTGTTTTTTTGCCTGAGGTTATAGATGTAGAAGGGAAGGTGGGGAGAAGTTATACAGTATACTATAATACCTTATAAACAGTGGTAAGTCTGTGAGATCTGAGGCATTCTGACAGAGGCTACATATTAATAATACAATAGGGGAAAGCAGAGCAATATAATACTCTCGGTCTTATTCAAAGGAGTGACATGTCATAGGAGTGACATAACAAAGGAGTGAAACCTCAGATATAAATTTCAAAGGAGTGACAACCATCCAACCAAACATCCAAGTGGTAGGTGAGGCGACAACGATTTTTTTGGTGAGCGTACTTTCAGTTGTGTGTGGTCCAATGAAGTGTCACTCCTTTGATACAGACCCAATACTCTACCAAGACAAAACACCAAGTGTTACCTTCTTCCATCCTGTTAGCATATCTCCTTGTATATGCTGATAGACTCTTCATTGATTTGCACCTGCTTAATTTCCTTCAGAGATTCTTTTGTCTTAGATCTGGATGATCCTAATACCACTACATAGCAGTGTGTCCACCCATTGGCCAACCTACATTTGCTGCATCATCTTATTTTGGGCAGCACACCCATGTTTTGCAGACCTGTGTCAGAAAAATGACTATAAGACATCGAGAAGGTTTGGGACAGCCACCCATATAATTGTTCCCGGCTGCAAAACTGATTAAATAATAAAGACATGTTCATTCAAGGGGTGGCACGGTGGCGCAGTGGTAGCGCTGCTGCCTTGCGGTTAGGAGACCCAGGTTTGCTTCCCGGGTCCTCCCTGTGTGGATTTTGCATGTTCTCCCTGTGTCTGCGTGGGTTTCCTTCGGGCGCTCTGCTTTCCTCCCACAGTCCAAAGACATGCAGGTTAGGTGCATTGGCAATTCTAAATTGGCCCTAGTGTGTGCTTGGTGTGTGGGTGTGTTTGTGTGTGTCCTGCGGTGGGTTGACACCCTGCCCGGGATTGGTTCCTGCCTTGTTGGCCTGTGTTAGCTGGGATTGGCTCCAGCAGACCCCCATGACCCTGTGTTCAGATTCAGCGGGTTGGAAAATGGATGGATGGATGGATGGATGTTCATTCAACTGAGTCCAAAAGAGAACTGACTCTCAGGAGACAAGATGGCAGCTTTAAAGGCCAGTAGCGCAAGTGACGTCATTGGGTGCCCCAGAGAAGGGCGGGATTTCCCTAGAATGGTCTGCAAAACATCGAGAGGGAAAATTAGTGCACTTCACCACCCCCTGGTCTGGAATGGAATCACATGTATTTAAGCCCTTTAGCTGTCTCCTAAACACACGTGTGTGACACCTGGTACTAAAATGTCATTCTCATTATCATTTAATGGCCAAAAAATATGTAGTTGCACATCATGACCTTCCTGTCATACCTCTTTGACATACCAGTCACTTCTCTCCAGAACAATCAAGCAGTGGAACAAAATGCTACACTGGTAACTTGAGGTGAGGCCATCACCCCTATCCATGCACACTTTAGCTTAGTCTCTAATGGATGTAATAGGTGTGCTACTCAACATAAACTTCATCCTTCCATAACTGCTGTTCCTGTGCCTACAGAAATTCTTCATATGTTGTTCGTTATGTGTTTTTTTTATTTTTGGGAGCTACTATTGCAGTTCTTCAATCATTTTTATTAATGATTTGTTTCCTGAGCCCACTTATTTTATTACAACACAGTAGGAGCTGGAATAAGTCTTAACAAGAGCCATCTCTGAGCACAATGTTGGGGTACTCTTACACACATGCCCACACTCAGTTATACTGTCATCAGATTTGATGATTAACTTAGCATTCATGCCCTTTGGCTGTGAGATGAAATCAGAGCACCCAGAGAAGAAAGTATGTGCTCCACACAAACAGGAATCGAACCCTGGGCACTGGAGCTGTAAATCATAGTGCTATTGGGACTGCCTTGTCACTTTTGTTTTTACTACTATAACATTTTAATAGAGTAAACAGCCCTTTAATTCAAGGTGACAAAAATATAAAATCTTGCATTGCCTAAAAACGAGAGAGGCCAATATATTTAATTAATAAAAGATCTGCTGAGGACATATTTTTAATGTAATGATTTGCCTTATATTAATTTGTCATTAGGCACCAGGTAAATTGGGGAAAAGGCACCATTCATTTTTCTTCACATACTGAAGTAAAATGTGCTGGCAGTCTTTGCAAATCTAGCTATTTAAAAGTTCACAAACCCTAAGGGCAATGGGCTTCCAAAGCAGCTAGAAGTTAATATTTATGAGCGGTACAGAACTTTACTTTCTTCCAGATAGCTTTGTTTCTGTGCAAAGACTGCACACTACTTAGAAGTCAAAACTGGATTAAATAGTATTTTCTGCCATGACAATTAACCATCAAAAGCAGGGTTAACACATGACTGCCTTGTTTCCTACCCTTGCCTAAAACAACCAGTAAGTAAGACTGAAGAAGAAAAACTAGATGTATTCTGAAATGCTTTACAAAACATGTTTATGAGATAGTGCACCATAATGATAATAAAACAATTATTTTCTTTATGTAAATATTAAGAGAAAATAGTGACAAGAAGAATGTTGTTGATATGGTGGCTTGGAGGAGCAAAACACAAAAATAAAAACACTAACAAGAATAGAGAAAGTGTAAAAAAATAGAAAACAAAAACAAAATTGAAAACACAAATTAAAATTTAGGTTAATTTTATTCTAAAATCTTTTTAACACTAGCATAAGCCTGAAAATGTTTGTTCCAGTACAGTATATGCATCCTACTGGTTAGCTGCACTTTGATATTTAGGTTTTTGGAACCACTGGATGCCTCAGATAAACCAAAAGATATGTAGCTTGAGATGGGGTTAAGCCTCTACTGAAGGATTTGGAACTGAACAGGAATGCCCTGGAATTTGAAGGAAGACCTGGTACTGTTGTTGTGGAAACACCAGAACAAATTAGATATCGTAAGAGCTAAGGATTTCTTTGAGCTTGTTTTATATATCTTTTTTCAGTGTTTATGAAAGCCACAAAATTTATAAAAAAGAAAACTTTATTTTTGTACTTTTTGCATCTCATCATCATCATCATTTTCATAATCATCATAATTTTCATTGTCATTTGTAAGTCCACTTCATGATAGTCATGGTAGCCACATGCTGAGTTACACCAGCCAGACCACTCTACCCTAAACAACTTCTTCCAATGCCTTATCCCTCCAGCATGACTAGGGTCTGCCCTGGGTATTTGCCCTGGAGGAAATAACTTCTACATGTATTAATTAATGTTGTAATCACCAAGGGGGCATTCTAACTATATGCTCAAACCAACTCAACTAGCTCCACTCACTCCAGAGACACAGTAGTTTGAACTCTGAGGGCTTGTCATATTACCAAGCTCTTTACCATACCCTGGAGAATGAGCCCAGCTACAACATACAGTAATTTAATTTCAGCTGGTTGTATTTGCAGTTTCAGAGGTTGTGACCACAGGTAATGATGAGGAAGTAATCCTAAAAACAATTTTACTGCACCAAATCATTGCTCACTCATGAACAATGACACTGAAATACTTGATCTCCTTCACTTGAAACAACTGGTTGCCCTGTACCACTCTGGAAAGGACCATGATCTTATGGAAATCCTAAAAGACCAGGGGCCTCATGTATAAATGGTGCATACGCACAAATATGTTACGTATGCCCGTTTCCACACTCACATTGCAAAGTATAAAAACTAAACTTGGCGTAAAGCCATGCACATTCGCCAGGTCAAACCATTGCGGACGCAAATTTTCAGCTCGGTTTTGCAAACTGGCGGCATCCAGCATCAAAGCAGTGGTACTGTTCCTGTGTGGTTTCCCTTTATTTATTTGATTCACATCCCTAACGCAGCTTTATCATATACACTGAAATTAACCACATATCGTTTTTTAGTTTAAGGCATCTGATCAACCTGTAACAATACAATGATGTACAGAATATAGCTGCTGTAGCGTTGTTTCTCTCAAGGCACCACTCAGAGTATTTTAAACAACTGTATCTGAGAGTGGAATCACAGCTATACAGCAGCTGATTGGAAAGCTCTGTGGCAGATTGTTTCAAAAGCGGAGAGAATTATTGGGGTACAGCTTCTAGCACATGCTGCCTTAGCCATGGGCACAGTCTTTTGGATATCCCCCATTTGGCAAATGCTTCAGAGATTTTCCTGCACAAATCTTGCGGTTCAGAAACAGTTTCATCCCAAGAGCTCTAAACACACTTAAGCAGTTCTCCTAGTGCTCCCGGTAGAACTGTTTGTACTTATATAAGTACAATTGCCTCGCTGTAAACTTGTATTACAGTTGTAATATTGCACAACCTGAGCCACTTATGCTTTCATAGTGTATATTTTTCATTGTTTGCTATCTATTATTATTATTATTATTATTATTATTATTATTATTGTTGTTCTTCTTCTTCTTTTACCATTTTATAGCAAAATAAGTTTATGGACTCCTGCAGACCCCCGTGACCATGTAGTTTGGATATAACGGGTTGGATAATGGATGGATGGATAAGTTTATGGAGGATTTGCATATTAAACCTCATTGTACCATACCATAACAGTAAAGGAATTTAATTCAATTCAATTGAAGAGAGCGATTTACAGATGATGACAACTGGCTTCTAAGTTGATTTAGATTTCCAGGCACTATCTTCTTGAAAATCTTGATATCATTTTTAAGATGAAATTCAGTAAATTATATATATTACATTATACAGATACATTTTTTACTTTATTTAAATAATGTATATTGTTAATGATTAAATAGCAAGGACTCAGTGGTGCAGCGCTAGCGATGAACTGGAGCCCCGTTCAGGGATTGTTCCTGCCTCATGCTGTATGCCTGCTGGGACTGGCACAACCCTGGATGGATAGATGGATGTAATAATTAAACATGTACTATGAAGATATTTCATTGTTCCTTAAAAGTTTTGAAGAATCTGCGTTCTAAGCTTACAGATGGCTTGACTTTTATTAGAGAGCCAATTGTGTGGCGGTTGGTTACTTGGAGAAAGAAAAGGAAGGACAAGAATTGGGGGTTAGTATGTTTGAAAGAGACAGTACTGCTGCAATAAATTATTTCACTGAAGGTTGCGCACAACGCAACAAGAATCTTGCAGTAGGCAAGAATAATCTCTGGATGGGGCGCCAGCTCATTACTACCCCTGCGCCACTGAGGCCCCAGGTTTAATACATGCTTTAATTTCTGTCATCATGAAAATGATATCAACCATACATCTTAGTATTTAAATTGTTCTGAGAGCTGTAATATCATGAATGTAATGGATTCTGTGTCCTGTCAGCGGAAGAGAAAGCCCGTTTAAGAAGCACATAGTGATTCACACACATAGAGTACATAGAAGAACACATTCATTTAACATGCTACTTTAGTTATGGTGAGATTTGAGAAACTAGTAAGTTTATTATTATTATTATTATTATTATTATTATTATTATTAAACGATTTTAAGATGAAGTGTATGACATTCTACTTTAATGATAAAATAAACTACATGTTTAAAGTGTAAATTTCAAGATTAAAGTTAGTACTAGGGTGTTGTACCGTGTTAGCCATTATGAATGTAGAGAAAAGCCAAGCAAAATGACACCTTTTATTGGCTAACTAAAAAGATTACAATATGCAAGCTTTCGAGGCAACTCAGGCCCCTTCTTCAGGCAAGATTAAAGTTGACATTTCAAGCTTTTTTTCCCACTGTGTCCCTATTTTTTTTTCTTTTCTTTGCCCCCTAATAAGCTTCCATATGACACTCAGATGGTGGGCTATGACTTGCCTTTTCACAGAGACTTTGATATCTGACCACTTATTTTTTATTTCGGGCACTCTGTGACTTTCTGAACTTGAACTTTTGATCAGTTTCCGTTTGTTGTTTATACAACTATTTAAACCAGGGGTGGGCAATGTCAGGCCTGGAGAGTCGCAGTGGCTACAGGTTTTAATTCCAACCCAATTGCTTAATTAGAAACCAATTCTTGCCAATCTCAGACCTTATTTAATTTTATGGCTTGTTAGTCTGCAATGTAAGATTCTTATATCATAGATTTTTTCCTTTCCAAAGATATCATCCAAATGATTTGAAGCCTTAAACAGATCAGTTTCAGTCTGTCACATTTTTCTATGAAGTGTTTTAATAAATTAAACAGTGCACGATGAACACACACAGATGTAAATGGAAACAAGCTAGATGGAGAACTGCTGGCTGCTTTGTCATTTACATCTTATTGCTAATAAGGGCCCATTAGAAGAATGAATGCAGCTGTTTAAGATTGAAATAACCAATTAAGGTTGGAGACCCAAAATGTCACTTAAGCAATAAGTGCTTCATCAGCAATAATTGACTTCTCATTAAGAAGGTGGGTTGGAACAAAAACCTGCAGCCACTGCGGCTCTCCAGGACCGACATTGCCCACCCCTGACTTAAACCAACAAATAGTACATTTATCATTAACTCCACTTTTCATTCTCTGAAATTCGTATTTTTTCCCTGTGTTTTTGCCATTGTCTTTTCACAGAACTCTGTACTTAATTGAATACTTATATTGAATTGCATATTCAAAGAGGAGTAATTTTGGGAGGAGACAGGGAGGGCAGCAGGCTCGTGCACGAGCGTTACATTCCACACTGACCGGGATTTATGTAGCAGGAGTGCGTGGAAGTTGGCTTACGCACGGTATTTTGCATCTGAATTTTTTTGTGCATACGCACATTTTGACTTTTGTTCGTACGCCATGTATTTAATGTGAATTCTACGCATGCTGTTATGCATGAGGCCCCAGGTGATTGCTATGAGAAAAGGTATGAAGTGAGGTCATTGATGCCATGGGGGCTCCACTAAGTGGTAATCTGTTGACAGCTCTATGTCTTTCTTTATTTGAGTGATGAGATCATGTGGCTTCAGATCAGATGACACAATTATAGAATCGGCATTTGATCTTTTTTCTATTGTAACTGTTACATTTAGGATTATCCTCATATGACTGTGTGACTTATGGAGCCCAGAGATTTGTCCTTATTGCTTAGTGGACCCAATTCTTTAAAATTTACTATGAAATAAAATGCTTAATATAAAAGAAAAAAATTATATTTGCAGTTGAAGTGCTAATGTGAAATAAGTTCTTTGTGCATTTTTAACTGAATAACTGTTTACTGAAAATCTTATCTTTAAGAGATGATTTTAGTAGAAATATTTCTACAATTTGAAATAGGATGGCACTGGATTATAGCTTCTTTGATTGACTTTTCAGCAGTTTTTTTTTTTTTTTGTAGAGGATCACTTCTCTTAATTTGTAATTCCAAAATGCAAATTACAAAAATTTCCCATTGGTTACTTAGTACACCTTCAGTAACAAAAGTCAGTTTTAATTAATAATTTGCTTACACAGGTCTAGGGAACAGAGTTTAATACCCTACCACTGTTTGTGTAGAATTAGCACATTTTTGCCACCTGTGCATGGGTTTTCCTTTCACATTTCAAAGACATACAGTACATTATAGATTAGGACAATTGTGAGGGAGCAAGTGTGCCCTGTGATGAAATATTACCTGATTCAGGTTTGGCTTCTGCATTTCAACAAACACATAATGAAAAATGCTTATACTCCTGGTGTTCCTTATTTAAAAAAACAAAACAGGATCTGAACATCAATGGATGAATGTAAATTACTTGAACCTCACCACTCGTTTAAAGACATATTCCATCCAAAATTGATCATTTTTGAATCTGTTACCTTCCTTGCATTGTTTGTTGTGAGGAAAACATTTCATGTCATGTTTTCATGCAGTACGCTTATGTGTACACACAAAACTGGGATAAGGCGAGGAACCTTTGTAATAGAAAGAGAGGGCAACAATAAAGAGTTAGGGTGCCAGCCTGGCCACCCTGTATAACTGGTTTCAGCAAAGTCAACAAAAATATGCAATTATTGCGGAGTCATCTCTGTAGGCATGAGTTCAAAACTGAACTGTACTAAGATGGTGGAACTTCTGGTTTTGGGCTCCTCTGACAGGAAGAGGCAGCTCCAGGTGGATAGACACCTGAAGTGACATCAATCAACTGATCTTCAGAGGGAGGAAGAGAGAAAGGCATTAGAGCACAGCGCCTATGCCTGGAGTGGTGGTAGAATTGCAGTCATTAGAGTCTTTCAGCTGTTCCATATGCACATGCATGTGTACACCTGGTTAAGGCAGAAACCTGCTTTTTAAAAACCAGTGTTTACATGCACAAGTCCATTTATAGAATTCTCCATTGCCTAAACACTCCAATGTCAGCCGTAGTAAAGTTTCTGGAGATTGTGTTGCTCAGCCTAACAATATATGCTCGGCTCATCAACATTAACATGGCAGTAACTAAAATATTGAAATAGATCATATCAGTTAGGAGGTTGCCTGAGCACTCGCCTCACACAGAATGCAATGAACATGAACAGAATACAAAATCATTTCACATGGTGTCACGCACATGCATATGGGAGACAGCTTAAGGTCTGTGGTGATGGTAATTGCTCACCAAACCAGGGTTTGGCACTGAGGTATAATGCCTTGTCTCTCCCTCCCTCTGTAGAATGGAAGACCTTCAGCCTCTCCACCGCTGACATGACTTCTGTTGTCTGCCCTCCTGGACCCACCCCTTTCTGCCAAAAGACTATATAACCCAGGAACTGTCCATCTTTTTTGTTCTGTTTAAAACCTGCACCTGGAAAGATGCCTCTGAAAAATATTACATGTTGCATTTTTGTGCATTCTTTCAAATTATATGGATTCAACAAGATGGTGCCCCAACTCTTTCACTTTGTTGTGTCTATTTATTTAAATGGCAAAATAACAGGGTTATTTGCAAAGAAATTTTTGCCTGTTAACTTGGTTTCTCTAACCAGAATAAGGGTTTACATGGTATTTTAGAAACCAGGTTTCTGTAAATAACCAGGTTATTAAAATGCATGTTAATGGATAGAGAACAGATATAACAAAATTCCTGATACAATAGTCTTGAAATGATCCCAAGCTTGCACAACAGCAAACATTACTAAAACATCCTTGGAATGAAATCAAATTAGTTGTGTTACATAATCTAAATGTCAGGTATCCAGTCATATATTCATACCGTCCCAGCACATTTGACTGAAATATTGTTAAATAAACCACTTCCAGAAAATACCTTTGTGCCCCACAGAGATGCTCATTCAAATGGCATCCAACTTTTGAATTGAAGACTCACTAGGAGAATAATCCAAGACAATTTGTTTTCCGACATAAAGATTGGTGATAGTCTCTGGGAGTAATACAGATCACATTCATCAACAGTCTCTAGAGAGTGGGCATGCAATCCCATTGCCATCTGGGTGCAACTCTGAAGAAAACAACATAAACTCCAACAGAAAATAATGTTCCGAGCATTGAACTAGAGCAGGGACTTAGGGCTACACCTCTTTTCAGTAGTCTTGGGACATTTAGAAATAACCCCTAAACCTGGAAACAATTTGAGTGCCTGGATTACAGCATCATAAACACTCTTGCAGGCTTCTTCAGATATTCGTTCTTAAATTATCAGACTGATGCCACATGTGAACACAAACTGGAATCGATACCTTGCATAACTGGACCTGGCAGTTTCCCTACACAGGAGCTAGTGTGATTCTGAGAAGTTTACTGAGTAGACCTATGTGTGAGCAAAGTTACAATGACATAAATAAGATGTGGTGATGTTAATTTGAGAAAAATAATCCTAAGAGGTACAGGCAGTTATGTCATTCAGGCATGGAACTAACATAAAGGTTTTCATCAAAAGCACTGAATGAAATGTTTGGTAAGGTTTGCTACTTGCTGTGGAAATCTACAAGTCTTTAGTTAGATCAGAAATTCATAATCACGTGTTGTAGGTGCACCTTTAAGTAACTACAATAGCCACTGGTGGCCTGGAAGGAGTCAGAGGAAAGTTAGTTACTCTTCATGAAATCAACCCATATTTTCCCAAAACAAGCTAAATTACCACAAACAAAAATTAATGAATCCATCTATCCATCTTCAAATATGCCTAATCCAGATCATGAGGTGGGTCATGCCCTTTCTCATCAACACCAAGGGCAAGGTAAGCAAAGCTTATGTGAAAAACAATGTACACATGTTTTTCATTGTGGTTTTATATGTAGGACATAACTAACAAACAAACATCTACTCCTTTCCCAAGTCCCAGAATTAGGTTAACCTGAGAAAGTCTGCACCTGCAATGTCCAGTCCGTGAGTCGGACACTGCCTCCTGGAGCTGGAAGGAAGCAGCGCTAACCACTTCACCTATTTTAGAAATATGTTATTATAATAGTTTAGGAAATAAAAATTAATTCTAATGAAAAATATTCCATTATGTCATTCATTATGTTCACTGAAATCTTGCAAAGCCTGAATAGTTTGTAGATTTTTGAATAATGTTTGGAAATTGGATGGCCTGCTCTCCATTACAGCTAAATAGGCAATTGCTGTAGACATTTTAGGAACAGTCATGCACAAAAACAAATTACAAATTTTCTGAATGGTGTTTAGAGATGATAAAGAGTTGGGACACCACCCTGGTGACTCTGTAAAAACAAAGTCAAAATAATAACACAAAATACACAATTATTGTGTAAACCTCTTTTCAGACGAGATTTCTCATAATGAACTGCCTCAAAATGTCAGAACTTCCGGTCTTCTGGCAGAAAGAGGCAGGTTCAGGTGGCCAGTCAGTGCAAGTGATATCAGTGGTGATATACCCATCAATCTTCCAGTCTGCAGAGGAAGGAAAAGAAAAGGCATTAGGACACAGCACCAACCCTTGGAGCAGCATGGAATTACAAGCTGTCCCTTATGTGCATGCATGCGTGCGACAAAGAGTTGGAAAAATGGGCTCAGGATATAAACAAACTGAAACCTCTTCAGAACTGTGGAGTCACAGAGCTTTCATGTAGTGTCCAGGATTCTCCCTTCCTTGTCACTTTCTTAATCTGAGACTTCCATCTGTGAATGGCACTGAGAGGTGAGATTAACAGGAAGCCTTTCTTACTGTGAGCAAGCACTTTCCACCCAGCTCTAACCTGATAATGACCCACCGTCTACGTGTCAAAGCCTCTAATTGTGGAACAGCCACAGAGGGGGCCAACGTATCAGAGACGAGGTGATTCTCTTAGAAAAACTGCATTACTTGATATAAACCTTGAAAGACATTATTTTTATAATGAATTTTCAGCTAAATTAGTAAACGTATAATGCTGTAGGCATGTTATTGTCTGATGCGATTTATTCATTTATGTAGAAGTAATTAAACCATCCCACATAAGAAGCTGTGTCATAGATTTATAGGAACTGTTACTGTGTATTAAAGAAAGGTTTATCTGCTGTTTCTGATAGAATGCACAGTAAGCTTCGCAGAGCCAGATGAAGGGTGGCCTAGAAGTGCAGTGCTGTCCTCAAGCTGTCAAAGTGACTTACTCAACATCCAACAGCAAAGGGATTTGCACCTGTGGCCTTAGGGTTTCAAGTTCCACCTCCTGAGCCATTAGAGAATGCTGTCTGCCTGTAAAAAGCTCATTAGAGCAGCTCTCTCTGCGTCTCTTTTCATGCTTAAGAAACATTTCCTCCAATAATAAACAGTGGCAGTCTCTCAAACCTGCTAAGTGTCTACTTTGATTCCCGGTTTTTGTCTGTACCAATTACACACATTGGTTATCTTTCCTTTTTTGCAACTAATTTTACTGGAAGCATTAAACAAATACAACTTGCAGTACATAAACTTGTAATTAGTGTAATTACTAAATGCAGCTTAATTTTCATTAACTGTGGTGTGCAGGGAGGTTGTTGCTGTGGGAAGAATGGTTCAATTTTCTTGCATCTGACAGAAAATGCTCTGGAAAGTCTTTGAATTTAATTGCTTAATAAGTGAATTGCTCATTATTGTTTTTAACAAACAAAATAATTGTGCCTTGTAATTTCTTTATGTTATGATCATAGGGATCCTTAAGAGAATGTTTTCAAAATTTATGAACTGACCAAATATCTCATATCAGAGAGGACAATCCAACAGCTCCAATTTAGGTGTCCCCATTTTAAATGTGACTGTTTTTTCATTCAAGTAGCACGTTGGTACACAGAAATCCTCGCAGTGCATTTAATCACAAATCGTGTCAGTTGTATTCAAAGAAGACACAAGGCATGACCAGTCAGGTCTTACTTTAGTAGTGGTGTGTGAATCATGGGAAGGATCAAAAGTAAAACACAGCCCTCTATTAGAGAAGGACTAGCAGAACAAGAAGAACTTTTAACATTTATAACATTCTCATACCAACTTAATCTAATTCAGGGTCTGAGGGCGTGTCTATCTGCTTTTCAAACTACAGCTTGACTGCCCATAGCGATTTTACTATTATCTTTGGATTGTTTTGATTTTCAGTGTTGAGGCTATTCGTTTGGATGCATAAAACAATGTCATTGGTGCACTGAGAAGGTAGTTTATATGATTTTTTATGGTTGTGTATGAGATTGTCCTACTTCTGTGATGTTATCATATGTTTGAGCGGTGTTAACACAGGTGAAATATATAGACGTGCATTCCTAAGGCAACATTATAGTAAAGAATTAGAACATATAAGAAAAGAGTATACTCGTATGAATGCATCACCATAAGCCAATCAACAGAGTGACAAATTACCTCCCATCCACAAGACAAAACCATCTTCTGTTACACGATTTACATATACCATAATTATACAGTTGTTTTCACACATTTACATATCCCTGGAAGAATTTCTAAGAGGGTTACCATTTTTTTATTTCATTTTACAACATTCCATACAATCATGTCAGACTTAACAATCAATAATTCAACCCCCGCCCAAGAGAAAGAGACCATTTTTTACAAAAACATCAGTGATCAGACAAAACAGATGTGTTTTACTTTTATTGGGGACTCAAATTGAACTGTTAGGCATCACAGAATGGCACATCCATTAAAAAGCATTAATAAGATGGTCCTAATTTAATTGGGTTCAAGTATGGCTCAAGAACATTCCCAGAGTTGTCTCTAAGCCATGCCGGTATGAACCTGCTTTTGATAAGAGTGATAGTTTGTTTTGCACATTAGTGTTTAAATTTTGTTTTACAGTGCCCAGATTGTTTTTTTTATTTAGTACACTTACACCTATTAGAAGTTGTCATAATATCAATTAATGAATGTATCCAAATAGCTGGGGAATATCTTTATTGCTTTTGTGGAAAGCACTTTGAGTTGCATGTACATGTATGATAAAGTGCTTTATAAATAAATAAATGAAGTTATTTTCATTGTACCTGTTGGTGAGTCTATGGCCCAGTCTGAGGTCCAGAACCTCCCGCAGCAGGTTTTCATTAAGGATATCTCTGTATTTTGCCTCATTCAGCTTTCCCTCAACCCTGTCTAGTCTCACAGTCCCTGATGCAGAAAAACAACCCTTGATAGACATGATGGTAATCTTGGTTTCATCAGAGCAGAGAATCTTGTTTCTCACTATCTGAGAGTTCTTTTTGTGTCTTTTTGTAAATTCCAAGTGGGCTACCACGTGTCATTTACTGAGGAGATACGTCTGTCTAGACACTGTGTCGTAAAGCATGCAGCATAGTGTTGCAGTGATAGATGTCTTTCTGGAAGTTTCTTCCATTTTCAGACAGGTTCTCTGCAGTTTAGCCAGAGCGACAGTTAGTTTTTTTGGTCACCTCCCTTACCATGGCCTTTCTCCCACAATTACTTAGTTTGGCTGGGTGGCCAATTCTAGGAAGAGTTGTGGTTCTTCCAAATTTCTTCCCTTTCAGAATTATGAAGGCAACTGTGATCTTGTGATCTTTTACTGCAGGATTTTTGTAGCCTTCCCCAGGTCCGTCTCTTGACATAGTTCTGTCTCTAAGATCTGCAGACAATTCCTTTGACCTCATGGCTGGCTTTCTGCTCTGATACACATGTTCTATAGACAGGTTGGTGCCTTTCCTAATCATGTCTAATCAATTCAATTGACCTCAGGGAGACTTCATGCAAGGTGCAGAAACATCTCAATAACGATAATAGAATACAATGCACCTGAGTCAGATTTCAACTTTTAGAGTAAAGGGCCTGAACACTTGTGTCACAGTGATATTTCATTTTTTTTTCAGTTTTAATGCATTTGCAAAAAATTCAAAAATCTCTTTTTGCTTTATTATTGTAGGGTACTGAGTGTTGCTTGATGTAAGGAGAAAATTAATTTCAATGATTTTAGAATAAGGTTGCAGTGTAACAAATGGTGAAGAAGGTGAAGGGGTCTGAATGCCATCTGATTCCAGGGTGCACATAAGTACAGACAGTTGGTGGAATACTACTGTATAGTGGGATCTACATGGACACAGATAGACTGTGCAGGCGTCACACTGTGCATTCCTGGATCAGGATTAGAACACAAGGAGATTCTTTAAAACATAGGAAGTGTGCAATATAAAAATAAAATTAGCTGAATTATTTACATTTGTAATGATGGCTAACTTGAAACATTTCTTATAGGTGTAAAAAAATCGATGTTCATGTAAAACTTGCCATTACACTTCAGGAATGCCTGGGAAGAGTGGCATTGTTCAACCACAGTCTTACATTCTGTATTATCAATCAAAAATAAATAAAAGAAAATAAAAACAGGAGAATCTAAACAACGTGACAATGAGGTTAAAACATTCCTGTAAGCCTTTTTGCAATTGGCCAGGTTGTCAATGCACATTTCTGAGGGAGGAGAGTGCTGCAATATAAACCTATAAATTCTTACTTCATTACGTCTATTGTACTTCACGTCGAAAGAATGAGCTGCACAGTTTTAGCTGATTCACACAAAAGCATCCAGGGATTTATTGGGCAGAGGAAAAAGTGCATGATAGAACCAGCATGTCACTACAGGGCACTGCTCTCACAAAAGCGTGTTGCCAGGTGTGATGAGCTGCTCTTCGCATTCTAGTTTAACTTTTGTATCCTGGTTGGAGATGCCAGAGATTTTAAAGTGTCAGCTGGCACATGTGGGGGGAGCGTCTTTTTATCATAAAAAACTCAGTCACTTGTGTGATTCCCTTTTGAGTGTAATTCAGAAGACTGATCACTTCCCAGAGTATTTCTAAAAAATGAAGAGTTTCCTCTAGATATTTACCTTCAAATTGGGCATAGTACAGTACATTGATTCAAGGTTGTATGGTTTCTTAAAATTGATGGTGATGGACCATCACACAGATATTATTGATTTCAATTCTTGAAATGGTTTTATCTCAGTGGAAACTCATTTTTCTCAGTTCATCAAGGACTTTACAAATGTATTCATTCATTTCTTAATTAGTTTACTATGCAAAAGAGTGGTTACAGTCTTCACTTAAAATGTACATATTGTAGATCATTACAGAAAACATTGTTAAAATTATAAAACCTAATCTGACAACTACTGTACATTCAAATGCCCCTTCACCTACCTGCTAAAAGAAGGGAAGCATGGAAAAGACTTAATAGAAAGCAATCATTCAAAGGTGCTGACATAGACAGAGTGCTAGCGGAGTTTCAGCGTGTTCATTTAACTGAGTATGACATTAATCTAGGCTTTCCACATTCTAAGAAATACTGAATATCCTTGTAAGATGAATTTTAATTTTGCTCTAATCCTAAGTAAAATAATTAAATGGAAAAGTGATGTTCTGTGTTAGGCAGGTTAGGATTTGTGCAACAGAGCAAGACGAGACAATGTGCTAACATAGAGTGTGACTCATTAAAGAAGAACATTCATTAGAGTGTACAGTAATTCCCCAAAAAATGTTAAATGGTTAGAGCAATCTGAAAGTGTCTGATAAATAATCAAATAATGAAAGACTTTATTATAATATCTTTAAACAGGGATATATATATATATATATATATATATATATATAGTGGCAGACGACCAGGGTCCATGGCCGGCTGGGACACCCCTCCACTCTACATTCAGGGGGAGCAGCACTGGACGGTGCAATACCTCCCCCTGGACGCTAGATGGCCGCCCCCCTGGGTTGGAGCGTTGCCTCGGTTTCCCGCAGGGCTCCATGGGAATTGGAGTTGGGGGCAGCCCTGTTGGGTCCCGCAGTCACCACCAGGGGGTGCTGCAGCTGGAACTCCTGAGCCCTTATGGTCAGTGTTTTCACCACACCCAGAAGTGCAGCCGGAACTCGGCAATCAAGCACCTGGAGCACTTCTAGGTGCCTGATAAAAGGGGCCAGCTGCCACCACTCTGGGAGCCAGAGTCGGAAGGAGGAGGACGAGGTTGCTGAGAGGAGTGGTGGAGGAAGATAAGAGTGCTTTGCTGTGTTTAATTTGGTGTTTGTGCACTTGGGACTGTATTGTGCCTGTGGGGATTACTTTATAGTTTATTTATTTTACACGTGCCTCCGTGTCCATCTGTGTCAGGTCAGGCACCCATATAGCTCCTTTTGTTACTATATATATACAGTATATATATATATATATATATATATATATATATATATATATATATATATATATACTGTATACTGCTCAACAAAATTAAAGGAACACTTTGAAAACACATCAGATCTCAATGAGAAACAAAATCCTGCTGGATATCTATACTGATATGGACTGGGTAATGTGTTAGGAATGAAAGGATGCCACATCGTTGGATGGAAATGAATATTATCAACCTACAGAGGGCTAAATTCGAACACACCCTGAAAATCAAAGTGAAAAAATGATGCGGCAGGCTAGTCCATTTTGCTGAAATTTCATTGCAGCAACTCAGAATCATACTCAGTAGTTTGTATGGCCCCCACATTCCTGTATGTATGCCTGACAACATTGGGGCATGCTCCTAATGAGACGACAGATGATGTCCTGGGGGATCACCTCTCAGATCTGGACCAGGGTATCACTGAGCTCCTGGACAGTCTGAGGTGCAACCTGGTGGCGTTGGATGAATGTAAACATAATGTCCCAGAGGTGTTCTATTGGATTTAGGTCAGGCAAGTGTGGGGCCCAGACAATAGTATCAATTCCTTCATCCTCCAGGAACTGCCTGCATACTCTTGCCACATGAGGCATTGTCGTACACCAGGAGGAACCCAGGGCCCACTGAACCAGCATAGGATCTGACTCTGCGTCCAAGGATTTCATCCCGATACCTAATGGCAGTCAAGGTGCCGTTGTCTAGCTTGTAGAGATCTGTGCGTCCCTCCATGGATATGCCTCCCCAGACCATCACTGACCCACCATCAAACTGGTCATGCTGAACGATCTTACAGGCAGCATAACGTTCTCCACGGCTTCTCCATGCCCTTTCCCGTCTGTCACATGTGCTCAGGGTGAACCTGCCAATTCTGGTATTCTATGGCAAATGCCAATCGAGCTCCATGGTGCTGGGCAGTGAGCACAGGGCCCACTAGAGGACGCTGGGCCCTCAGGCCACCCTCATGAAGTCTGTTTCTGATTGTTTGGTCAGAGACATTCACACCAGAGGCCTAATGGAAGTCAATTTGTAGGGCTCTGGCAGTGCTCATCCTCTTCCTCCTTGCCCAAAGGAGCAGATACCGGTCCTGCTGATGGGTTAAGGACCTTCTACAGGCCCTGTCCAGCTCTCCTAGAGTATCTCCTGTCTCCTGGAATCTCCACCATGCCCTTGAGACTGTACTGGAAGACACAGCAAACCTTTTGGCAATGATACATATTGATGTGCCATCCAGGAGAGGTTGGACTACCTGTGGAACCTCTGTAGGGTCCAAGTATCACCTCATGCTACTAATAGTGACACTGTCCATAGCCAAATGGTGATGAGGGAAAAATGTCAGTGACCTCCTCCTGTTAAACCATTCCTGTTTTGGGGGTCGTCTCATTGTTGCCCCTCTAGTGCACCAGTTGTTAATTTCATTAACACCAAAGCAGCTGAAACTGATTAACAACCTTCTCTGCTACTTAACTGACCAGATCAATGTACCAGAGGTTTCATTGACTTGAATCTATACTCTGATTAAAAAGTGTTCCTTCAATTTTTTTGAGCAGTTTATATATATATATATATATATATATATATATATATATATATATATATATATATATATATATATATATACTGTATACTGTATACTGTATATATATATATAGTGGTGGATGGCCACCCCTTCTGTATATGTTCAGGGGGAGCAGCCATGGACTTTGCAATACCTCCCCCTGGATGCTAGATGGCAGCCCCCCTGGGCTGGAGCGGTGCCTTGGTTTTCCGCAGGGCTGCATGGGAATTGGAGTTGGGTGCAGCCCTGTTGGGTCCCGCAGGCACCACCAAGGGGTGCTGCAGCTGGGACTCCAGAGCCCTTATGGGCAGTGTTTTCGCCACACCCGGAAGTGCAGCCTGAACTCAGCAATCAACCACCAGGAGCACTATAAAAGGGGCCAGCAGCCATCACTTGTGGAGCCTGAGTCGAGAGGAGGAGTACTATGCGAGTGGTGGGGCAAAGAAGAGTGTGTTGTGGTGACTTTCTTTTGGTGTGCTTTGGGACTGTGTTGTGTCTGTGGGACACGGGAAAGATGTGCCCCTCAGGTGAAGAGTCTGTAAGTCTGTGTTGGGTCAGGTGCCAATATAGCGCCTTATGTTACTATATATATACATATATATATATATATATATATATATATATATATATATATATATATATATATATATATATATATATATATATATATATATAGTGAATTTGTGAATTTCCCCTTGGGATTAATAAAGTATCTATCTATCTATCTATCTATCTATCTATCTATCTATCTATCTATCTATCTATCTATCTATCTATCTATCTATCTATCTATCTATCTATCTATCTATCTATCTATCTATATAGTGAGAAAGTGAAAGTCTGTGATACAGTTTGCATATTTGTAGCTGGAAATCCACAAAGGGAGAATATGAATCATGTATCTTAAAACAGTTTTCTACTCATAAGCTTTCGACTCCTACCTGAAATCATCATCAGAGGTACATTATTAGACTTACAGGAATCCAATGCAATATAAAGCAAATAAGGAGAGGACGATATGTGTATTGATGAGGTGGGGTTGGGAGGGTGTTGGTCATAAAGTCTTATTTATATGCGCACATTCTTTTTTTCAAGCCTGCATATGAATCACATGGTATTCTGTAAATCATGTTCCGTGTCTCTGCTGCTGATTTCTTGTACACAGTATATACCACATATATTTTGAAATAAGTTGGAGATGGTCTGGTGACCAGTCAATGTGAGTGGTACAGTATGTGCACAGCCTGCACATCTGCACAGCCTTGCGACAGTACCATGATTCTTGCTGTCTTTGGATGTGTTAGTGAAGCTTGTGCTTTTTTAAAAATGTGTAACAGACTATGTCAAGTAAAAGAGTTGTTGTGTACATACTCATTGTTGTACTGTCTTCATTTTGGCAATATAACAATAGTACCTTTCAGGGGTGAGAAATGGATGGGCAGTAGAGAGACCTACTTGACAGTGGAATATGTTTCCCCAGTTGCTGGATGGCAGCATATCTCTAGGCATCATTGTAGTTTAGACTCCCTCAGGGCTTCATGGCAACTATAACTGGAGTAGGCAGTCCTGTTGGGAACTTCTGGTGCCACTGGAGGGAGCTCCCAGGAGGCAACATCTTTCCTCTCGTCTGTCTGACCCAAAAGTGCTTCTTTGGTAGATTTCTGGGTCCAACTTTAAAAGATGCCTCTCCTCCTCAGTTGGGTGAGCTTGAAGTCAGGAATGAAGTAGAGATAAAAGCTCACCTCAGCTAGAGGAGAAGGAGGAGGAAGAGGTATTAACATGCTTAAATAATGTACTGTTGTGCAGTTTAAAAAATAAAAGGTTGGTTTTTGTATTTTAGGTCTGGGGTGCTAGAAGCCCCAGTGCCATCATAATATATATTTTGTAATTATACAAAGAAACAAGATAAACGGTTGGGGTACTCAGTTTGCTGACTAAACAAAACAAAAATAGCCAGTTCAGGATCACTGTTGTCTGTTGTGTTATGAAAAGGGCATTTCTGAAGTCAGAGCTGTGCCTTCTTCAGTTGCAGGTTCAAGAGTGAATGTCGACTTCTGGTGTCTTGGTTTCTTTAATATGAAGCCAAACTGATGGGGTCAGAATTCTGAGACTGGAACAAAAGTGACCACATTGCTCTGCCTGAGGACCTGTTCCCAATCTATTGTTAAAAGTACCCTCGGGGATTCCAGAAATCACTAAATAATAACTTCTTGAGTGGTTTTCTCTAATTTCATTTAACAAAATCTCATGTTAGTCATCCTGGCTTCAATTAAAAGATCCCTTGTGTGCAGTCCAGATGACAAAGATACTGGAGACCGTGATGAATGGCTATGCATGGCTGGGCGTGCTTGCAGTACACTATTGTACTGCATTTCCCAGGTCATTGAGGACTGTATACCTTTGACATTGTCTTAAAAACATTATTAAAAAGGAAATTGATTTGAAGACTTGTTGTGTCTGGCATAATTGAACTGGTTCTTGTTCTTGCCTTGTACCTGTTATTGGATCTTCCATAGATCTGACCTTAACAATGGGGGTATAAAAAGAAATGAATAAGTTGGTTATAAGCTTGTGCACATAACCAACGAGGAACAGCTTGAGCCATAAATTTATAAGTGTGCCTGCATTTTAAATTAAAGACACAGTTATTTTCATGTCATTAAGTAAAGATGTTACAGTGTGTTGTCTTGCTTCACTTTGTATTGTATCATTTTTGGTTAGTAAAGATCCTTGTAATGATGATTGGTCCTAATCACACCATACTAAATAAAGATTTATTGGCTGAAAAATCAAGAAGTTTTGCTTTAAAATTGCACTAAATTGGGCATTCATATGGTCCATTTATCCCAACATACAGGCTTGCTTAAACATTCCTTATCTCCACTCAGACTGCCAGAGAAGAATAATTTTTGAAACACCGCTGTGTACTCTCACCTCACAAAGACAGATCATAGAAACCTTATAAATAGCCCCTAATCAATAACAAAACTCGTAGTACAACAAATAAAGATGAAAATACATTACAGCTCTCCAAGTAAATGTGTTGTCTCCAGCACTTCTTGGAAGGAAAGTCATTCATCATATTGTTGTATGACATTTGTCTTGCTAAATCATGATTGATGCGTTTACCATCAATTGTGTTAATCCAGTGGAGAGTAACAGCCAATTCAAACCATTGGCTCTAGTTATTGATGAACACAAAGAGGATTTTATCAATAACCTTGAGATGTTTTAATGCATAACAGCTTCATGGTCCAGCCGTTGTATGCCAATCTGCATTGCAGATATGTCAAAGTGCTTTCATTTACTTGGAAATGATTGTGCATTTGGGAATTATGATGTGCAAACATTTTTGGAGCCGCATGAAGACTCACTGATTAGGGCTTATATGTCACAGCTGACACCATCTGCATTCAATTCCTGGCATTTCTGAATTGGGGATTTACATTTACTCTGTGTCCAAGGGGACTTTTTCAAGGGTCTCCAGATGCCTTTCACAGCGTAAAGATGTTCTGTTAGTTGAATCATGAGTCTAAATTGGCCCATGGTGGGTGTGCATGAATGTATCATCTGATGGGATTGTTTCACACCAAAGGGCAGTTCCTGCTCGGTGTCCTTTAGCAAAAGAATAGACTTCAGCTCCTTGCAGCTTTAAAATTGAAAAAGTGCATTCAAAAATAGATGACTTTACATCTGAAACAATAGAAATGTATTAATGACAGGCATGACATCTCATTTCTCATCTTTCTATCATTTCTTCCTGTTGAGTTTCATGGTGACAACAGGCTAGCAGGTCAGCCCAGACCTCCTTCTCCCTACCCACAGATACCAGATGTTCCTGGGAAATTCTCAGACATTCCCAAGCCACATGAGAAAAATAATCCCTTCAGCATGTCCTGGGTCTGCTGCAGCTCAGTTGGGCATGCCCAGAGCAGCTCTAGGGGGAGATGCCTGGGGGCAACATGTCCAAACCACCTTATCTGGCTGTTTTCGATCCAGAGGAGCCGCGAGTCCACTGTGAACTTGTTCTGAATCAATGAGCTTCTCAATCTACCATAGAGTATCAACCTAGCCACCCTGTGAAGAAACTTCATTTCTGCTGCTCAAGATCTCACTCTTTCAGTCATTACACAGAGCTCATTACCACAGGTTAGGACAAGGATGTAGATGGACTGGCAAACCAAGAGCTTTGTCTTTAGACTCTGGACAAGCACGATAATGTATAAAAACCCTCTACACCAATGAAGTATCCCACATTCATTTAAAGCATCTCAAGGCACTTTATATCAGCATTAGTATGATTCTACGTATATGATAGTAGGATTGTGAATGGATTAGCTATTACATATTTTCACTTGTGTTACCTGTCCTATTACACTTGCTGAACAAACAGGCCCTAGCCTATTGTTACTCAATTATGTTTAGCCCATTTGTAAGTTGCTTTGGATAAAAGTGTCTGCTAAGCAAATAATTGTAAATGTAGTGGAAAACCACCTCACCCACAAATGAAATACAGCAATCAGGCAATCATTTTGCAATTAGTCTTAAAGAATATAATTTTTGGACATCGGGTAACTTAGGAAACCATGCTAGGAACTTAGCCAGGACACAAAGGAAACATCTTTTTTGAACACAGTCTTGTTATGGGTCTGTTATGTGACATTTTGGCAGTAGCATCTCTGGCCTCATGTGACACTGATGTAAAGGACAACATCATTATTGAAAGATGGAGTTTACATTACTCTAATATGATTTCTTAAGTAACATCCATAAAACTCTGAACCTTAGGGCACCTGGATAGAACATAAATAAATGAGCTAATTCTGTCCCAGGATGTAATTTCCTCATCTTTTGAAACTTTAACTTTCCTTTCCTGGCTTGAAAATACTTTAAGGATGTTATGTATTGTATTAGGCCACTTTCATTTTGAAATGTTCTGGCTGTGATTCTTAATGTGTTCCAATAGACTGCTGTATTTTAGATTTGGTCTGTTAGTTACCTGAGGAGTTCTGCTCCATGATTAATGCAATAAGCAAGGCACTCCTTACATTGGCTGTGTCACTTCTGTTATTGAGCACAGATACTGTAATAGTTCTATTCTCTTTTTAAGTGTTATGATATCCAGAACATAATATTGTCATGGTCACTCAGATGAAAACAGTGGCTAAAAAGCAATAGAAAAGGTGAAAAGGAGACAGAAGGAGCATTAAAGGACAAAAAAAAACCTTGGTCAAAACAAAAGAAAAACAAAACCAAAAGTCATTGTCTGAAGATATATAGCAAAGTTATAATTCTAAATTAACTAGTGGCTAATTCACATTAACCATTGTTTGCTCCTTTGACATTGATACAATATTCAGCTGGTTAAAGCCTTCTGCCACCATATTTTATAGGTAGAACAAGTTGACCTAATATGTCACAAGACTCCCACATAATGTGGTTGCAAATGGGCGCAACAACCTATAAACAATAACAGTAATAAAATGGCCAGAATAATGTTGAAATTAATAAATAAGCTCAAATAAACATTCACAAACTCCTGAAATGAAACAAACTGAATCATGATGGAACAGCAACCAAAACAGAAACGTGACGTAAGGCCTCTAAAAGACTCACAAAACCAATCCTGGGCCTTTCTTAGGCACCCTAGGCAACCTGACCTATGAACTCCACAGGGTGTCTTTGTGCTGGTCCAGACCTCAAAAATGAGGAACAGGCTTTTAGAGTTCAAATAACTTTAAATATCCTAAAATATATCAAAATGTCCTTCAAGTGAAATAACATGGTAAAAAAAAAACAAGTCAGCAGAAAATCTTTATAAAAACAGTTATTTATTTATAATCAACAAAAAAAGAGAAAAAAATGGCAAAAGGCAAAAGAAACCAAAAGGATTTTCCCAAGAAGGAATTCCAGAACAAACAATGCACAGAACGAAATCACAAAACATAAACAAAAATCCAGAATCCAAAAATCAGTACTCGCAATACAAGAAAACTCCTCAAACTTCAATGAATCCCTGAAGGATCTGCTTCCAGCTTCAGAATATGAAGGCTGATGGTGGTCTTTCAGCAGTGACATTTAGTAGATTAGACACATGAAAAGTAATACTTTAAAGAAGGCATAAAAACATAATAAACATAAACCAGGGAGCAAACACCGACTGTAACATAACACTTTGGATCAGAGATGTGGAAAATGTGAATTCATCACAAGCAGGGAGATTCACACTGCATGATGTGCAAAGTGCTGCAAGCAGTGCTGTAAATGTGCAGATAGAATAACAATGATCATTTTCTGTGCAAATTTTCTTTGTATTTTTTGTAAAAGTGTTATGAGGAAACCTTAAATATGCAAATAGCCCATCCTTCTGTTTTCTGTACCCATTTATTTCTGTCACATGGTCATGGAGCCAGTTCCAACACCATCATATACTGTACAAGACAGTTACCCAGGATGAAGTTCCAGGCTATCATCAGGCACACTGAAGTGGTTTGTATTTTAGAGTCATCATTCAAATTTTAAAATGTTAAATGAAATCATGGAAAAGAACATTGCATAGGTGTGGGGTGGGTGTGGGGACAGGGAGGGATCTGAGCTATAAAGCAGCACTGCACTGCTTTATACCAAGTTCATCACTAATTTCAGGTGCTTAGCTCCAACTTCACCATCTATCTTACTAAACCACAGTTAATATATGCACGGCGGACGCACCGAGGCGCATGCGCACTGCGGCCTTCAGCCCACCCCAGAGTCCAGAGTCAAATGCAGCGGCTTTCCAAAACGCGGCGGCTTCCCAGAGTCAGTAGGTGGCGCCCAAATAACACAACGTAATGCGCCGTGGCGCCCGCCCCAGAGTCAAACGCAGCGGCTTCCCAAAACGCAGCGGCTTCCCAGAGTCAGTAGGTGGCGCCCAAACAACACAACCTGTGAGCTACACTTGCTCTAATCCACTGTGCCAGTAATATAGATCACATAACAGAGTCACAAACTCTAACCCAGCAGCTTCCCAGACTCAGTGGCTGGCACACGAACACCACAACCTGTACACTAAACTTGCTGTGCTCCACTTTACCAGCAGTCGGTGTCAGCAAAGGCAACGGAATCACGTCTCCACAAAACGAAACCGCTTTAGTACAGATATGCTTATGTAATTAAATGCCATTTCCCCAGACGCACCCACCCTCCATGATATGTTATCCATCCAGATATCGGACGGAACAGAAACTGATTGCCATTCTTGGATTTCCGATTCGCTAGCGAATCGCGGGCATACTTGTACATAAGAACGTAATTACATAAGAAATTGACGAATGAGAGGAGAATATTCAGTCCATCAGTCTTGTTTGTTTAGCTACTAGCTAGACTGTCCCAAAATGTCATCCAGATTTTTCTTAAAGTTTGTCAAGGTTTCTGTTTCAACTACATGTTTCGGTAGTTTGTTCCAGAGTCTCACAACTCTTTGCGTAAAAAAGTACTTCCTGGCTTCAGTTTTAAATTCACTTTCCTTTAATTTCCACTGTTTTCCTCAAGTAAATGATTCACCTTTAAGCTGAAAGAATATTGCTGGATCTACTTTATTAATGCATTTGAGGATTTTAAATACCTGGATTAGGTCCCCACACAGTCTCCACTGCTCGAGGCTAAACAGAGTATCAGAGAAGGATATGTCCTTAAGTCCTGGAATGCACTTGGTTTCTCTCCTCTGCACAGCTTCAAGTGCTGCTATGTCTTTCTTGTATAATGGTGACCAGAACTGCACACAATACTCTAGATACAGTCTTACGAGTGCATTATAGAGTTTGAACTGCTGTGTTGGTTGGTTTCACTGTCCACTATTTTGTTACATGTGAACAAGTTCTTGGGTTTGGGTGTCGTCTTGCAGTCCAAAGACATGTTTGACTGGTGACCCAAAATTAGCCTGACTTTGAAAGAAAGTATGAGTGAATGCATTAGATTGTTGTGTGGGTTTGCCATTCAGGTTTTTCCTGATTGATGGTCAAGGATGAACAGTTATAAGAAAAAACCAGCATAATAGTAGTGTTAACAGTGCAATCATAATGATATCATCCCAGAAGTCAAAAAATAAATTCTTAAAAGCTGGGAACTTTGCAGATGTGCCAATAGAAGGCCCTGATAGACAGCTACTTTAATGTATAAATTCACACTTTGATAATCATATTAAATTAATCTGCATATTTTATTCCAGTGATTTTGGTTAATTTAAGTGTTAAATCTTCTAAACTTAATAGTATAAAAAAGAGATGAACTAATGTGGAGCGCCAAATTACAGATACAATATTCCTTGCGGGTGAGGTATTAAAATTTATAAATGATGTCTGCTCAGCTTTGGATTACATTCAGTTGGAACTTGCTCAAGATATCTAATCGCATTACTTATTCATTTAAAAAAAAATCATACATTTTCCTTTACATTTTGCAATTATAATTGTCACTAGCTTGGTATAAAAAGGAATTTAGTAAGAAGAGCTGAATACAATCATCTCATTGGAAAAGCAAGTCCATCGTCCTGCATATCTCAAGAGGAATGGTCTAATATGCAAAGCTCAAAACACAGTTTTATAGTTGCACAGCACTAAGAATATTAATGGGTTTTGTGCATATAAAATGTTTGATGGATGGCATGGTGGTTAGTACTGGTGCTTCACAACTCCAGAGTCCTGGTTTTCTGCCTGGTTGATGCCTGTTTGGAGTTTGCATGTTTGCCTATGTCCGTGTCAGTATTTTGCTTGATAATTCAGTTTTTCTGTCTAGGGGCAGCAAGGCTAAAAGGAGAAGATGCCTACCGCTGTATGATATGACAACCCTCACAGCTGCAGTTAGATGCCACAGGCCTGCTTGTTAACTTGAGCAATAGGAGTTTCCTTTAGCTCAGCTGGGTAAGCCAGCATTTTCTGAATCCAAGGCCAAAGTTCATGACCAGGATCTTCATGTGCGGACACACAATGGAGAGGAACAGGCCCAGAGTAACTGCTCACTGTTAACACTACTACACCCCAAAGATACAATACAATACAATACAGTTTATTTTTGTATAGCCCAAAATCACACAGGAAGTGCCGCAATGGGCTTTAACAGGCCCTGCCTCTTGACAGACCCCCAGCCTTGACTCTCTAAGAAGACAAGGAAAAACTCCCAAAAAAACCTTGTAGGGAAAAATAGAAGAAACCTTTGGGAAAGGCAGTTCAAAGAGAGACCCCTTTCCAGGTAGGCTGGGCGTGCAGTGGGTGTCAAAAGAAGGGGGTCAATACAATACAATACAATACAATACAATACAATACAATACAATACAATACAATACACAGAACAGAACAATTTCTCAATATAGTAAGAAATAAAAAATATAAATTTTAGAAGTACAGAGCAGAATTTAACAGTAGATGATATATCCCATAATAAGATTTGGATTTGTGTAGAGTTCTGGAGACCTCATCTTTCAAGCTGCCTCCCCCATTTGGCCATTCCACAGCTGAAACAGTGCTGGGCCAGCCAATCCGATGAAAGGACCCCTCTTTCCCACGATTCCTGCGATCCTCCATCAGAGATGACTTTTCCTTAGGCAGGCAAAACAACTTGGCAGGTGGGCCATGGCACCAAGTGCCACATTTGAGTACCGAGAAGAAAAACAGAATAAGTGAGGGTTTTGTGAGTGATAGAATTGTTTGGTGATTGTAAATCGCCTGTCTCGAGTATGCATGTAACGAAAAGTACAAGCCAGTATGTAACTGTAACCATAGGCCAGTAAGTTTAACATGCATCGCAGGTAAATTAATGAAAACAGTTAATAAAGGAAAGCTCCAGAAGCATGTGTCAAGAGTAGGAGTATTAGCAAACAGTGCACTTGGGTTCAGACGAGGAATGTCAGGTTTCACTAGTATGCTGGAACTGTATGAGGAAACGACAAAAGCATACAATAAGAGAGGTGCATATGCTATTATTTATCTTGGTTTTCAGAAGGCTGTTGATAAGGTACCACATGAAATATTACTGATCAAACTAAAAGAAGTGGGAATTCAAGGTGTGGCATGTAGGCATAAAATTGTATTTAACACAAGAAGCAAAGCATGAAACCTTACCAGAGTTAGGTGATGTTGAAAGTGATGTCCCTCAGGGATCAGTGCTGGGGCCAGAGCTCTTTAAAATGTACATGTATAAATAACAAACTGGTTAAATCAGCAGATGATTCCAAACTCAGTGGAAGGCCAACAACAATAAGAACAACATTTATTTCTATAGCTCATCTTCATAAACAGGATGTAGCAGCTCAAAGTGCTTTACAACATATTAAAGAGGTAGATACACGCAAAAGAAAACAAATGAAATTTAGATAAAAATAACAGTGAACAAATAGTATACAAAAGATAGATAAGTAATGTACATATACATAAGACAGATCCATCCATCCATCCATTTTCCAACCCGCTGAATCCGAACACAGGGTCACGGGGGTCTGCTGGAGCCAATCCCAGCCAACACAGGGCACAAGGCAGGGAACCAATCCTGGGCAGGGTGCCAACCCACCGCAGCATAAGAAAGATAAATTGTTAAAAGAAATAGATTCCTTAAGATAATGAAGAATCAGCTAAATCATTACAGAGGCACCTGGGTAGCATACAGGCTTAGACACATTTGTATTTGTATTATATGTAGGAAGTAAAAATGTTAGGTTTGAAAACACAATGGGACGTCTAAGTGCCCTTAATGAGAAGGACATGGGAGTCACAGTGGACTCATCACTAACTACATCCAGTAAAGAAGTGATCAAGAAGGCTATTGGGATGTTAGTTTATGTATCTCAATATGTGGAGTATAAGTCAAGTGCCTACCCAAGGGTGACATCCTAGTAATCCCACTAAAAGTCTGCATGAGGTGCCAGTCCTTTGCAGGGCCTACTCACACCATACTCACACTTATCCAGGCCAGTTTTAAGCGTCCTATTAACCAAATATGGACATCAATGGGATGGGGTGATATTGCTGACTCCACACATAAGAAATGGTGGTTTTGTCCTGGTGGAAATCACCAGATTCTCCATTAATAATTGGAAGGCATCTTTTCTCAATTCTTCTTGATTAGAGCTCTCAACTACTGGATTAATGTGGCATCTGGGACCAATTTTGCCAAATGGCATCAACTGGCAGATATAGTACAACACATAATATTCATTCAATCTGGTTGATCAATGATCTTGTGTACAATGGCATGGGGGATCTCCTGGCTGGCGTTGCTTCTTCTCTTCTCCTCAGCCAGATTAGGCATGTTGTTCTTCGTAGAGTATGGACACACCTCGCAGGAACAGGGCAAGCTGTGTTGCTTGAGGTAATTAGAGGGGTTTTTATTTATTTTTCCTTTTTACATAACCTTACAAATATTGTTTTGTTTGGATAATTGTTATTGTATAGTTGTATTTAATTTAATTTTATAATTTAATTTAATAGTTTCTAGTATAGGCCTAGGAACCAGAAACCCGAACTGGATTGAGTCCAGCTAATACACTGATGGATGGACAATTACCTAGACTCCACATTAAAATGAATGATTTATAATTGCACTTTATTTTCTGAGTAATTTATTAACATTCAGCATTGTTCATTAGCACATACAGTCATATGAAAAAGTTTGGGATCCCCTCTTAATTCTTTGGATTTTTGTTTATCATTGGCTGAGCTTTCAAAGTAGCAACTTCCTTTTAATATATGACATGCCTTATGGAAAAAGTAGTATTTCAGCAGTGACATTAAGTTTATTGGATTACCAGAAAATATGCAATATGCATCATAACAAAATTAGACAGGTGCATAAATTTGGGTACCCCAACAGAGATATTACATCAATACTTAGTTGAGCCTCCATTTGCAAATATAACAGCCTCTAGACACCTCCTATAGCCTTTGATGAGTGTCTGGATTCTGGATGGAGGTACTTTTGACCATTTTTCCATACAAAATCTCTCCAGTTCAGTTAAATGTGATGGCTGCCGAGTATGGACAGCCAGCTTCAAATCATCCCATAGATTTTCGATGATATTCAAGTCAGGGGACTGTGACAGCCATTCCAGAACATTGTACATCTCCCTCTGCATGAATGCCTTTGTAGATTTCGAACTGTGTTTTGGGTCATTGTCTTGTTGGAATATCCAACCCCTGTGTAACTTCAATTTTGTGACTTATGCTTGAACATTATCCTGAAGAATTTGTTGATATTGGGTTGAAGTCATCCGACCCTCGACTTTAACAAGGGCCTCAGTCCCTGAACTAGCCACACAGCCACACAGCACCACAACAAATTTGACAGTAGGTAGCAGGTGTTTTTCTTGGAATGCGGTGTTCTTCTTCCGCCATGCAAATCGCTTTTTGTTATAGATAGATAGATAGATAGATAGATAGATAGATAGATAGATAGATAGATAGATAGATAGATAGATAGATAGATAGATAGATACTTTATTAATCCCGATGGGAAATTCACATTCTTCAGCAGCAGCATACTGATACAATAAATAATATTAAATTAAAGAATGATAATAATACAGGTGAAAAAAACAGACAATAACTATGTATAATGTTAAATATTAACGTTTACCCCCCCTGGTGGAATTAAAGAGTCGCATAGTTTGGGGGAGGAACGATCTCCTCAATCTGTCCGTGGAGCAGGACAGTGACAGCAGTCTGTCGCTGAAGCTGCTCTTCTGTCTGGAGATGACATTATTTAGTGGATGCAGTGGATTCTCCATAATTGATAGGAGCCTGCTGAGCGCCCTTCGCTCTGCCACAGATGTTAAACTGTCCAGCTCCATGCCAACAATAGAGCCTGCCTTCCTCACCAGTTTGTCCAGGCGTTTATGACCAAATAACTCAATTTTTGTCTCCAATTTTGACTTTGTTCCAAAATAAATCTGGCTTGTCTAAATGAGCATTTGCATACAACATGCGACTCTGTTTGTGGCGTGAGTGCAGAAAGGGCTTCTTTCTCATCACCCTGCCATACAGATGTTCTTTGTGCAAATTGTGCTTAATTGTAGAACGATGTACAGATACACCATCTGCAGCAAGATGTTCTTGCAGGTCTTTGGAGGTGATCTGTGCATTGTCTGTAAAAATTCTCACAATCCTGCGCATATGCTGCTCCTGTATTTTTCTTGGCCTGCCAGACCTGGGTTTAACAGCAACTGTGCCTGTGGCCTTCCATTTCCTGATTACATTCCTTACAGATGAAACTGACAGTTTAAACCTCTGAGATAGCTTTTTGTAGCCTTCCCCTAAACCATGATACTGAACAATCTTTGTTTTCAGATCTTTTGAGAGTTGCTTTGAGGATCCCATGCTGTCACTCTTTAGAGGTACGTCAAAGGGAAGCACAACTTGCAATTGACCACCTTAAATACCTTTTCTCATGATTGGACACACCTGTCTATGAAGTTCAAGGCTTAACGAGCTAATCCAACCAATTTGGCGTTGTAAGTAATCAGTATTGAGCAGTGACATGCATTCAAATCAGCAAAATTACAAGGGGACCCAATTTTTGTACAGCCAGTTTTTCACATTTGATTTCATTTCATACAACTAAATACTGCTTCACTAAAAATCTTTGTTCGGAAACACCCCAGTACTCAGATGTTCCTAGGAAATGAAAGACATACCACTGTTATCTTTTTTGTTGAAAGTAAAGTAAATTATTATGCAGGCTGAGAGGGGTTCCCAAACTTTTTCATATGACTGTAACTAAATATAGCCCGACAGTGTGCTGCAGTGTGATGATTTTGATCAGTAGTTATTTACTGAACATTATCAATATCTGTGCGTTCAAAGTGTTTCGAGTCTTAAATGAAGTATTCCACAGCCTCTGAGTTTTCCATGCCCCATTTAAATGTGTTTGACTGCAAAATGCATATTAAAGCTCTCTTAGTAAATGCATAGAGAAAAAAAATGTCATTAAGCGTAGAAAATCTCAATGTAATATTTGATGGCAAGAGAAGAAAGTGCTGGAATGTCTGTGTCAAGCATCCATGGGCAGTCAAACTTCTTGTCTTCAGAATCTACACTGGACGGCCATTTATTTTCACTCCAGGAGTTGCACTGTTTGAATGTTTAATTAAATTTCATTCATCAGCAATAGTAAATTTTGTAGCTAAACATGCTGGATTGCAGAATGATGGATTGACTAATTTAATTGAGATACGCACTGAGTTCAGCTCTACTGTTCATAAATGGAGATCCATTTTTCAATTACTACTTAAAAGCAGACACCATAGCATTTTGCAAGCATTAGCTGATCTTGATGCATATGCTTTATTAGACAAATTATTCACCTTCAACATGCTGCCTTTATATTTTATATTAGTCTTACTAAGCAAAATAATAACTTTGGAATGTAATATGGTTACTTTAAACATATTTAAAATGAAAAATCTCAATATTAATCAGTCAGAGCCAGCAAAGCTCATAGTGCATAATGTGATATGAGAAAGAATAACAAAGAAAGTAACCTTTGCCAGTCTGTGTTCATGTGACATTTGATTGCACAATGTAGTTATAATTCACATATTTGAACGAGGGTTTTCATTTGGACAAATGCTCTTAATTATACTGTTGGACTTTATTTAGAACATGGAGATTTGGGGCCCTTATAGTATATATGTTAAAAAAATAGACAGCACAGATTACAGAACAATCCTGCAATTACATAAATTAGATGTGACCATTAGGGGACGTTCAATAAACCATGACGCAAGACTCCTGAAGACGTTTCTAAATGTAAACATCCTGGTCGTGTTTATTTTTAGAATATTTATCACAAACACTCATATCCTTATAGGCCCAGTTATTGAAGTGGAGGAAGTCTCATTTTAGGTCGAGTTCTGTCCTGGTTGGTGCGCATATGCACAGTGCCCTTCCTCTTCACCAGCGTCTGTTCATTTTGCTTTGGGCATGTGATGGACAGTCCTGTTGTCTCTCTTTTCAGCTCCATGAGCTTGACTAGATGACTGAGACATCTGTTCATTTTCCTGGGATGTTTCAGGCTTGATGCACATCTGGAGGTCTCAGGTCCCTCTTCAGTGGGTCTCCCTATGGTGCCAACATATTTTGCCCAAAAAGATCAAGTGAATTGCAATTTAGAAAGCAAAACAAGCCCGCAGCACAAAATAAAGAGATTGCACTGACTGTTCTAGCTTCTTTTTTAATCTCCTCTCAGAATTGGTGAGAAACGTCATTAAAAATCTTCTAGTTTCTTTATTCAGTAAGTGAATGGGACAAAGCTTTTTTTTTTCTTGGCGCTCCATCCCATATTTAGTGGATATTGAAATGCTTTTGCACTGCACCAATAGAAGGGTGAGGTCAGCAAGCTATTGCTAGGATCTGTAAGTCTACATCTTATGATTGTATCCAGTAGATATTGCACTGCTTTCTGCTTCAGGGTTGTTCTTATTTGTGATGTTGTATATTTCTTAGAAAACACAAGATAACATAAAAATTCCCTTTAAAGAGGGCATTCCAGAGGCAGCCCTGTATATCAGTCCCATATTTCACACATGACTAAATGGACAGCACAGTGAATTATGCAGACATTGAACTGGGAATGTGGACACCCACAGCACCAAATGGGGACCACAGTAGGTTGAATAGGTTTAATCGGCCAGCCACATCCTGTGAATGCAAAGCTCGGTCCTATGGCAATACATCTACTTCTTTGATGGCTTCTTTAAGTGGAACCTAGAAAAAAAAAATCAATTCAAATGAAAAAATAAAAGACAGACTTATTTTCCTTTAGACCAGGTGTGGTGGTTTACAAAACACATCTTCTTTTATAACAATGAAACTGTGCAGTCTTCCTGTATAAAATGAAAAGATAGTTTTTGATTATCACTATCTCCATCATTCCTCAGCACTTGCCCCCATGCCATGCTGTGCTGTTCTGAGAGGTGCCAGGAAGGGGTCACAAGGCTATTCTTGACACATTAAGAATGCTGACTGCTCTAGTGTGCCCACTACACTGATGCAGATGGCTGTGTATGCCCCATTTTTTAAATCACTTTCTAAAGATTTCATCCTTCCCTCACACAGAATTAACTTCAGTCCTGTATACAGCACTAAAATTAGATATCGTCCTTTCCATGGGATTCCTGATGTGCATAGTCTGATTTGAGCCACCTATTTCACATTTAAACAACAAATAAAAAAAGGCTGGCGTGCTTTTCAAACCTCATTCTAGTGCTGGTTTCCTCGCTGCTGCTAATTATTAGAAATGTGCTGAGAGAGCAGGTTATTGCTGTCTTATTAGCACAGTTTCACAGAATGCATATTCTAGCCTGTTCTGCCTGTGATTTGTTGTTTTAGATATAGTTAGATTATAGTGCTGTGTGACGCTTGCCAGTGCTGACCCAATGGATTCATATTCAACTCATCACTTTTTAGGCACTGAAGCTGCTCTTTTCAATAAGTAATGCCAACCCATACTGTTATTGACTCAGCACTGATGTCATATCCAGGCTGATGCAGGAGCCAGTGCTGTTACAGTATTATCTTTAATCATTTTATAGAAGCTTTTAGTGATGAATGTGGGTAAAGCATCTAAAATAATACATTATTGACATTAGTATGACAATTAGGACAGACGTAAAAACAATCACAATTGCAGGATGTGTATTTTTGCTGATCAATTACAAGCAGCCAACATGACATTCAAGTAGCAAATACCCCATGGATGCTAAAACTGAAAATGAGCTGTAGTATTCGAAAGGAGCATATAACTGATGGATAAGATTATTGTAAAAATGTAGGTACAAAAAGAGAAAATGATAATTCTAGGGTAAAAAGCACATATTGTCAGTATGGCTTCACTGTCATGAAGATCCTCCAGAAAAAGTGAAAATTAGGTATTAAGGAGTTATTGGGGATCTATCTATCTATCTATCTATCTATCTATCTATCTATCTATCTATCTATCTATCTATCTATCTATCTATCTATCTATCTATCTATCTATCTATCTATCTATCTATCTATCTATCTATTATAAAGTGCTCTTCAATTCTATCTATCTATCTATCTATCTATCTATCTATCTATCTATCTATCTATCTATCTATCTATCTATCTATCTATCTATCTATCTATCTATCTATCTATCTATCTATCTATCTATCTATCTATCTATCTATCTATCTAAAGTATTATGAAAGTAAAGCCAACATTTAGAGATGCAAAGTAATTATAAGTCCTACTTATGAGATATAATCTATTTTCCTATTTGGCAGAAATTGGCTTCTATACGTTTGTTGTCTTTCTGTAACAAATGAAACAAATGCATGTCTCTTATTAACACCCAGTTGAATTGTAATACATTTGTGTTCAATGTTATTGTAAAACTTTAAAATGAAACCAGCCTCCAAGACCCAAACAGTTACTAGGCAAGAAATACAAATTGAAAGACTGTAAGTGTGTCACACTTCAAAGACACTTTCTCTCATATGCTGCAGAAGGAATAAAGCCTTGACCTTCTCTTAATCATGACAAATGTCATTATTATTGTGACTCCTAAATCTTGAAAAAGAAACCCCCAACGGCACCCAAAATTTTATTTTCAGATTTGCCAGCGTCTGTGATATCTTTTAACAATTTAAACCCTGCCTAAAACACAGACTGTGTTTTATAATAACCTTTTCAAGTGTCCAGTGTTACATTTCTTAATATTAATATGAAGTGTCAAGCCATCCTTTTCCTGTTTTAGTTACCTATTTCTGATTTATTATACCTAATAGTGAGAATTAAAAGACAATACACACCTCCTGATGGGCTACTAGGTCACTGCAGAGCCTACTGTCATAAAAATAGTCTAGAAGAATGAACAGACCTGATGACATATCTTTGAACAGCCTTTAAATGTCCCTGGAGGAAGCCCAAAAAAACAACAGTCACCTCAGTCTTGAAATGGGAATCTGCTGGTCCACACTCCCACTTATATGATTATTTTACAGTTATGGAGGTGGCATTGAATCATGTGACACTCAGAGGTAGAAAGAGCAAGACTAAAATTTATGTGGTTTTAAAATCAGTGGTGCATTATACACAGCTCTCCTGCAGGTTTCTCCTTTAGGACATTTTAAATGGGGGTATGAAGAATGGTAACTTCTAAGAAGCATCAAAGCAAAGGCTGTCATGTAGTCAGGAGAGGGCCATTACAGACTGACAGACAGGCCATAGTCAGTCAGCTATTGGCTGATTAAAGCAGAGATGCTCAGAAAGAAATATCAGATGAAACCATTCATTTTTCTCCTCCTGGTGTGGCAGACATTGACTGATCCTAGGTGTATATTACATGGAGATTATTAATACAATTAATTTTATCCTAATGCTATACTTTTGTAACTAAATGTTTTGATTTCAGTCTTTATAGTTAAGACAAGCTGCCTTTCACAATTTGAGTGAAAACAAATATTTATGGCATTATACTTGCAATTATTATCAAAGTCACAAGAGAAACTGAGGAGTGTTTATTCAATACAGCAACGTTATCTGAAATGTGACAGACAAATGATAATGTATGTGTTGCTTTTCATAAGAAGGGGTTTAACATGTAAGCTCTTGTCAGATTTAATGCGGCACGTTTTCTATTTTTACCTCTAAAGATTAGCTGAATTGCTGCTCTCAGATGTATATTTACCAAGGTCAGAAAATTCCTGTTGAAGGACTGCTGTTTCATTTTGGTTCATTGATATAAACTGGGTGTTTCTAAAAATACCTATAGCTATATATATTTGTACCCTGGAGACCAGCGCCAGAACTCCAGCCATAAGGATATGTGCATAAGACTGATTACAGTGGTAGCAGCACTGAGCAAAGGTCAGGGTAGGCACAGGATTATTAAATGGACAGAATGCACATCTAAACATAGTTGTTTGTCTTTGTTTTTTGTTGCTGGAGTCCTTGTTTATATGAAATGTAGAGATTGCTGGTTTTCTCCAAAATGTTTTCTTGTTAATTTACTTATTTAAGTCAGATCATTAACACAAAAGACAAAGTTGTACAGATGTACTAATGTAAAAAAAATAAAACAGTACTTTGTAGGTGGATCTTGTGAGTTGTTTACAGAAACTAATATAAAACATATTGCACATTTTAATTATGTTTTATTAACAGGATTCAAGAGTCACCTGTTAATAGTCATTCCTATTTTTTAAATAAAAATTTTTAAGTAATTTTTAAAATCTTTGCAATATGCTGAAACAATGTCTGCTTCAGTTCTTGAAGTTAATAGCACTCAAAGAAGCACAATCCAAGTTTGTGTTCTGTCAAATTATCATCATATTCAGTTGCTCTCTTCTAGTCTTATTTGTGCTAGGCCATCAGCTATCAGAATATCTTTACTGTATTGTCATTTTAACAAATACTGTACAACGAAATTAGGTGCAGTCCCTGCGGTGTCAAAATATAAATAAATATAATTACAAAAGGATAAGAAAGGATAAGAAGAAATAAGGTAGAACACAAACATTCAACATAAGACCTTAATTGCACATGAACACTATTGCACAAGATGTCATCTATTGCACTGCTGCATTAGAAGTGATTAGGTGGCATTCAGTTCCCTAATAGCAACAGGGTAGAAACTGTTATTCAGTCTATTAGTATTTGTTTTGATGCTCCTATATCTTTTGCCTGATGGCAACAGTTGGAACATGTCATGAGCGGGGTGTGAGGAGTCTTTTAAGATATTTTCTGCTTTCCTGATGCAGCGAAAGCTGTGCAGTTCATCCTGAGAGGGTAAAGAGCAGCTGATGATCTGCTGGGCAGCTGCCCTCAGAGTAAAAGATTTGTAAGATCAGTTTAATAAAATCCAAACATGGAAGCATAATGAGCTCTAATATTCAAAAACGTATTATGCAAATTCTAATGGAGTTTCTCCAGAATGACATATTGATTATACACACAGAGATTCCAAATCCAAGCTTCGGCTTTGTGTTTGTTGCACCTTAACAAAGTTTTAAAATGATTCACATTCTACCGCAGCACCGTTTTGTCTTTTCTCTCACGCCACCGCCCTTTTGTGGATCCCATTGCTGGAGGTGTGCTCACAGAGGTTGTGACCCTGATCTCATTAGGTCTAGGGTTTAAAAAATAGGGTTGCCTGGGCTGCAATGTTTTAATCTGAATTTGATGAGTATCACTCGAATCACTGCGTTAAAGTAATTTTTTTAGATCATCCTGGTTAATGAATCTCTGCTATTGACTTTTGACCCTGATTGTTTGATTGTGTTTTATTTAGGACAAAAGATTTAATTTGACTACTAGTTTTGATCTTGGCCAATATAATTTTTTCCTCTCCTGTCTCTTTCAAGTCAGTGCAGGATGTGGCTTGGAAAAAGCAAGAAGATGAATACATGAAACAAAGGACTAGCATCCCTTCATTCAGTGGTTAGGTAGTGTTGTGTCCCTGCGTCCAGACCTGAAAGGGAAGGTTCCTCAGGAAGCCACATAGTGTTCAAAGGGTTGGGAATACCTGGAGAAGCCCACTATGAATCAGTCCCATGAGTAGTAGGTAACAGAGAGCACAGACGTGGTACATGGAGGACACTTCAGACATGTCTCCTGGCTGCTGAAGCCTAACAGCTGTGATACGTGGCTGCTGACAAACCTCAGATGTGGACCCTGGCTTTGGGTCAGCTCATGGAGCTGGGTGATAGTGTGGCATAAGGCTTGCTTCTGGCCTCAGGTAAGGGGAGTGAGGTGCAGATGGGTGGTGTGTGTGGGTGGACAAAGAGGTTAATCAGCTGGTTGTACAAGGGGGTACAGAATACCTGAGCAGCGTGGCAAAATCGGCCATTTTTTAAGGCCACTCACCAGCAGTTGGCATAAAGTGGTTAATTCTATTCCTACGCCTCTCACACTCTTTGGGTTGTTACAATATCATGAGTTTTTGTTTAAATAGAATGTAGGAATAATCCTATGTGACTGATTCATAGTTAGTAACCCAGATCATAACAGTCTTTCTTATGAGACAAACAAAAGATTAGTCTTAGATTTTAGCAAAAATCCGATCAGTAAACTAGTAAGATCATTCAAAAATGTTAATGTACAAAACGAAGTAGCTGAAAAGAAACCTAAATTATTTTTATTGTCAGTGTGTTTTCTCAGGCACCAGTTTCTCACAAAGTTTTCCTTTCATTGATGTTTTTACACCGATCACTACAACATTGCACAGCATTGGTTATCTCATTACAATGGTAACTGTCAAGGGGTGGGGTATATTAGGCAGCAAATGAACAGTCAGTTCTTGAAAGTGATTTGTTGAAAACAGGAAAAAGAGCAAGTGTAAGGATCTGAACGACTTTGACCAAAGGCCAAATTATGATGGGTAGATGACTGGGTAACAGCATCTTTAAAACGCCAGGTCTTGTGGGGTGTTCCCAGTATGCAGTGGTTACTACCTACTAAAACTGGTCCAAGGAAGGTCAATCAGTGATATGGCAACACGGTCCTAATGCCCAAGACTCATTGATACCTTTGATGAGTGAAGAGTAGCCCAACTACTGTCCAGTCCCACAAAAGAGCTACTGTAGCACTTATTTCTGAAAGACAGAACACACTGTGCATTGCAGCTTGCTGTGTATGGGGCTGTGTATCTGCAGAGTTGTCAGACTACAAAGAGCACCTGCAATGGACTTATGAATGTCAGGGCTGGACCATGGAGCAGTGCAAGACGATGGTCTGGTTTGATGAATCACATTTTCTTTTAGATTATGTGGACAGCAGAGTGAGTGAGCCAAGACCAAGTACACCCATTCATGGCAACAGTATTTCCTGATGGCAGTAGCCTCTTTCAGTGTGCCCTGCCACACTGTAAAAAATGTTCAGGAATGGTTTGAGGAACATTACAAAGAGTTCAAGGTGTTGACTTGGCCTTCAAATTCCCCAGATCTCAATCCGATCAAGCATCTGTGAGATATGCTGAAATAATGTGCTATCCATGAAGACCCCACTTCTCAAACCTATAGGACTTAAAAGATCTGCAGCCTACGTTTTGGTGCCAGATACCACAGGAAACCTTCAGAGGAGGCGGCACGGTGGTGCAGTGGTAGCACTGCTGCCTCGCAGTTAAGAGACCCGGGTTTGCTTCCCAGGTCCTCCCTGCGTGGAGTTTGCATGTTCTCCTCGTGTCTACATAGGTTTCCTCCGGGTGCTCTGGTTTCCTCCTACAGTCCAAAGACATGCAGGTTAGGTGCATTGGCGATTCTAAATTGTCCCTAGTGTGTGCTTGGTGTGTGTGTGTCCTGCGGTGGGTTGGCACCCTGCCCGGGATTTGTTCCTGCCTTGCGCCCGGTGCTGGCTGGGATTGGCTGTGTTAGGATATGTTAGGTTGGAAAATGACTGACTGACTGACTGACCTTCAGAGGACTTGTGGAGTCCATCCCTCGACAGGGCAGAGCTCTTTTGGTGGCACGAGGAGGACGTGCACAATATTAGGCAGGTGACTTTAATGTTGTGGCTAGTCGGTGTATACTGTATAATGATTGCCATGATGTCACAGCTTATGTGATGTATGCATCACAGGCCTAGCAACAATGCATCATTATAGTGTCCTAATACATGAAATTTACAAACACCACATGATGGCGGCCATGAAAATAAATACATAATGTGATGACACAATGGCATCATCAATCTGATGATAAAAAATGTTTTTAATCAAAAATAAAAACAAAAGTAAACACTACAAATAAACAACGTGTTCCAGACAGTGATGCCACTTTGTCACTCCTCAGTCTTCCTTTAGCTTATATTAAACACAGGAACACAAGCCAACTTGTTTTATAGAAAACAAAATCACAGGCAGGCAGCATCACAAACTCTGAAGCAACTGAAAAACAGAATAAGAGAAAAATATAAGAAAATCAAAAAAGAACCAGAAGGAATGAGATATGGTTGGTTGGAAGCATGTGCTGATAGCACGTTGCTGTGAAGCTCTTTCATTTTTAACAGTACCAAAGACTTCCATTATAAACAATTTTCATCAAGTAAGATAAAAAGCGCAGCCTAAAGGAAATGTCAAAAGACTATTAGATCAGTTTAAAAAATATGTAATGTCCTTTCTGTAAGCCATCATGGCCAATTTTTTATTGACATTCAAACCCAAATGGAGAGCTGAAATTAGAAAAGGCTGTTGAGAAGTGTGCCATCGGCTCACACGCAGCAGGGGCTTTATTTTACAATAGCATGGATGAACATCCATTACCCCAAATTCTGCAGACTGTTAATGTAGGACTATTGCTACTCTAAAAGTCTTAGGGTGTAGTGCTACATTATACTGGCAAGCATATAGCGAATCCTGTCAGTCTGTCTGTTTTATTTTAGATAATGATTCAGGGCTTCAAAGCAGTAAATATAATTAAAGTCTTGCATTTTTGAGAACATTCAAAAATCATAAGCATCCTAAGCAAGGAATATTTTTTGTCAAATAATTTCCATTTGCCTGTTCAAACACAAATTTAGCAGTTCACAGTCATGAAGCCCTAGTATGTACTTTGGGAACAAGGTGAAAGTGCAACTTGAATTTTTTGCCTAGTATGTTTTATTGCTTAATTATACTGGATAGTGGCATAGCGACAGAGGCATCCAAGACATGTCATGAAAGGAACTGACACAGGCAGTGGCAAGAATCGGGGGTCACTGGTGAAGGGCCTGTTGAATGTTGTTGACCAACAGTATACATAAGAAACACAAATAAGCCTTGCAGGACTTGAAAAAGAATACTTATATTGTTTATGAAGATGTAGTCAAGTATACATAACAACAAAGTAATCAATCACTGTGAATCTGAATAATTTAGGGAAAGCTTTAAAAATGGATGCATATGTTAGAGTGATATAACTTTTAATATAAAACTACTCTTCTCTAATGACAGAAAGATAATTTAAGTGGCGACACTTTCTAATGGCACTGCTGATCAACCATAATCCATTATGACAGTCATCCAGTTCTGGCTCTATGCAGGACTTATATGCTTTGGGGAGAGGGCCACCTGTTTAATTGCAGTGTTTATGTTGAGGGAGGCCCTGTGCCAGGCAGTCATTTAGATGGGATAAGCCCCCCCCTGCCCCCCCCCCCATATAATGTTATTTTGTTTGGGACTTTATCACATGCCTCGCTGGTATTTCAGATGCCCTCCTAAAGTTTTGGTCTGGGACCTTGGCTGTGCTGAGGGGATGCTGAGTTGTAAATCATTCCTCTTGTCTCTTGTAAAATGTTATGGCAGGACAGACAGCCGGTAGTGGGAGGCTCCAGGACACCTCCACCCTAAAAATATAATGTGAACTGTTTGTAGAGCTAGGACCACAAATCAGCACAAAACTTAGCACAAGCATGTGTGTGTATTGATGTGTGGCGTGATAAACAGCTTCAATTGATTACATATTTGTGGCACCCATGTATCTATGCATGGCTAACAGGTGATTTCACAAATTTAAATCTTGAGTGTATTCCCAAGTAGCATATAGCATAAAGCTACAAGTGCAATATGTTTCATTATCAGATGCATAACAAAACACATTCTAATAGATGGCATATCACAAGCTTTAAGAAGACGCACAACTGTTAGATGCAAAGAAATCAGCTTATAGTACATAGATACTGTATATTGATTTTTTCTTTTTCATTTTCAAACCATAACATTTCCACCACCATGCTTTACAGTTTGTATCGGGTTCTTCTGGTCAAATGCTCTATTTGATTCTCACTAAACATGCCTTCTTGTACTGTGGCCATATAAATCTCTTTTTGCTTCATCTGTCCAGAAAATATCAGTCTTCTGATGTTCTTTTTGGACAGCAAAGGTTTCCTCCATGTAGAGTAATGTAAATTGTGCAGCCACTTTTTTGGTAGACTAATGCACTTTGACATCAACAGTAGCAAGAAATTCCTGTAGTCTCTGTTGTGAATTCTGCATGTTTCATTCTTATCTCAGGCTGAGCAAGCACACTCATTTAAAGATATCTGTAATTCATTTAAAGACATCTCTACACTGGAAGTCATTTAAAGGAATCTATAAATTGCCTAAAAAGTCATGCAATTTTCAGTAACAACTAAAATAATCTATGCCAAAGTGACTTTTAGCGATATCTGTAACTGATTTGAAGATATCTGTAAATCATTTAAAGATTTCTTAAAATAATATAGAGATACTGTATCTTTAAATGTGTTAAAGGTATATAGATAGATAGATAGATAGATAGATAGATAGATAGATAGATAGATAGATAGATAGATAGATAGATAGATAGATAGATAGATAGATAGATAGATAGATAGATAGATAGATACTTTATTAATCCCAAGGGGAAATTCACATACTCCAGCAACAGCATATTGATAAAAAACAATATTAAATTAAAGAGTGATAACAATGCAGGTATACAGACAGACAATAACTTTGAATAATGTTAACATTTACCATCCCAGGTGGAATTGAAGAGTTGTGGGGGAGGAACAATCTCCTCAGTCTGTCAGTGGAACAGGAAAGTGACAGCAGTCTGTCGCTGAAGTTGCTCCTCTGTCTGGAGATGATACTGTTCAGTGGATACAGTGGATTCTCCATGATTGACAGGAGCCTGCTCAGCGCCCGTCACTCTGCCACGGATGTCAAACTGTCCAGCTCCATGCCTACAATAGAGCCTGCCATCCTCACCAGTTTGTCCAGGCGTGAGGCATCCCTCTTCTTTATGCTGCCTCCCCAGCACACCACCGCGTAGAAGAGGGCGCTCGCCACAACCGTCTGGTAGAACATCTGCAGCATCTTATTGCAGATGTTGAAGGACATACAAGGTATCTCTACTGTAAATGATAACTTGGCTTGCCATACCTCTCTTCACTGGATATGGCAGTCCTTACATCCCTCCTTCTTTGTGGTTCTTGTTGCCTTTTTTCTTTGGACATTGCAGCCCTCTTGAGGATACCAGATGTCATTATGCTTGGGCTTGGGATGTCATGTGCTAAATGTTTAGTTTATGTTTAGTTATTATATATATATATATATATATATATATATATATATATATATATATATATATATATATATATATATATATATATATATATATATATATATATATATATGTTTATGTATATTTATATATATATATATAATTACTGATTTCTTAAAATAGTTTCATATATATATGCTTAAGGGGGTATGTGGATTGGGGAATGGATGAATGGAGTATTGTCTGATTATATGTAACTGCCCTGGCATCAGAAAAGGCTCTCTGCCATATTTTGTTATATTTGTCACCAAATAATATTAACACAAGAACATTTTCAGGAATACCTACATAACTACAATGCAGCATTGAAATATATGCATGACTCTGTAATTAACTGTATGGCTAAATACAGTCTCGTAGATATACATAAAACAGAAAAAGAAAGTGCAAACCAGATTATTAATGGTGAACTTTTATCAAGGAACACAAAATTCCAGCTTCTTCCAGCTATTTTTCATGATTTCCCAAACACTCTCTTTGTCTTCAGTCTTGCCATTTCTAATCCTAAACCTTGTATGGCTCCCTAAGTGGTCAGGACAGCTTATGCGCTTAGAGCTAAGGCGCAAGGGAGAGATAAAAGCAGATGTCGATATTGTAACCACAAACCTGTGACAAAATTGAGATTATAGCATTTTATTGCTTGTGGCAGAATATCACATCCACAACAACATCAGTCTCCCTCAAAGACTGGCAATTATTAAATCCAAGGAGACCGTAAAACATTCTGTTATAAACAAATGAATGCAACAGTATACAGTATAGTCTGAAACACATGGATAAAATTGCAAACATTGTGCATATATAGTGGCAAATGTTGGACCACAATATGCATAGGTTTCATCCATCTATTTGTTTCAGTAATTAAATAAAGCACAATTTTACAGAATCACCAAATATTCATGTATCTATCCAGCTACCCATTCAATTTCTAATCCCATATTTTCTACTGTACTACTAGGGTACAGGAAGCTGCAATATACAGTATCTTGGCAGTACGATCCCTGGCCATGAAGATGATCCATTGCAGTACAACAGTTTTTTCAGCATCCTCTAAAAGATGAAACACTATTTGCTAAAGGCCTACAATGCATTGTGAAACGTGTTCCTACCTTTTAAAAGTTTTAAAATATTGCTGGAATACAAATGATGCTCCATTCAACCACCCATCCATCAGTTTTTGTAACCCTATTATCCAGAGTAGGGTCACAGGGAAGCTTTAGACTATCCCAGTAATTATTAGGCACATGGCAGGAACAGTCCCTGAACAGGGCATCAACCCATCTTAGGGTGAACACCCACACTAATGCCAATTTTGATTTACACAGTACACTTAGGCTGCAAGTCTTTGGGCTGTGGGCAAAAACTGGAGAGCCTGGAGAAAAACATGCAAAGTCCATGCATGGAGCACTCAGGACACAAACCCTGATTGCGTTATTGTGAGACGGCTCCCTTTAAAATGATATTTACTCATATTTGAATCTTTATTTTCATTACATACTCACATGCCTAAGAAGAAGAAAATTCAAGACAAAATGAATTATTTGTCCATGGATACACAAGGTCAATAACTCAAATCTGCTCCCTCGCTCTGAAGTGGCAATGCTCATCAGAAGCCCTGGTGGTGCACATGCTCCTGTATTTTTTGTTTTACTATTTTTGACTGCTCAGCAAGTCTGTTTTTTCCCTTACACCACAGAAGGAGGTCCTCTGTTATATCCAGTACTTCCTCATGTAATTATGTAATGCATTTGTCACTTACATGACTGCTTGACCTGAATATTTGTATCGCTATCCATCTCTAATTTCTCTCAGGGAAACAAATTCTCACCAAATGTTACTGAAAAAATTTTACAAAAACTCATTTTGTGACATTTCTGTTTAATTTTACTCTCCAGCCTGACACAGACACCTCTCCTTACACAATTTACTAATTTTGTTCAGTGCTATCCTCACTAAATTAGTCATTCCACTAAAGCATTTTGGTACTGTCGGTTGCCTGTTCACTTCAATGTATGCCTATGCCATACTTAAGTTCACAATTGTTTATATGTATACATTGTAAAGAGAGACAAGAACACATATAAAAGGTCTGGGGCACCCATAGGCAAACCTCGTATATTAAAGGTTGGTGCAAAAGGTGCAAATAAAACACATGTTACATGCACAGAGACTAGTCTTGCTGAAATCGGATAGTCCACCTCAAGATGGTGGTACTTCCGGTTACATTGAATTCTGGGAGGAAGAGGTGGGAACAGGTGGATCAGGTTCTGGAAGTGATAAACATGTCAATCATTCTTTCTGCAGAGGGGAATGAAGGGAGAGATACTGTTACTGCTCAGCACTTTCAGCTGGCCTGGGGTAGTGGCTCTATTATCTAAGCCCTTAAGTTGTTCCCCAAGCGCACACATGTGACAACATATAAATATATTTAGATTAATATTTCATTATATATTAAATTACATTTAATGCAAATATTCAGAAGAATTTGCAAGACATTTAAAAAGACAGGGATGCAGACCTGGGGTGTTCAGTAGGGAGGTCTTCTATGTAAAATGCCTGAGTGGGAGAACAAAGTTAGTAGTGCCACGTAATATAGGTGTGTATCAGAGTTGTGGATTCAAGGGAGGGATATCAAGTGAGGCCATGCAATGGTTTTAATGCTTCTAGAAAGGCAGTCTGCTTGAAAAGGAGACTGGCCCTTAGACTGGTTGTGCCTTGAATGTGGTGCATAACACCTAGCTGGTTTCTCCTCTCACCCTGAAAAAGACTTCACATTTGAATTTAAATTACTAACTTCAACCAAAGTTCTGGAAGCAAGACATTAGTTAGCACTGTTAGGATTTGGAAAACTTTAATATTTTTTTTGGAAGCAAAATTTATTTTTTTCTATAAATGAGATATGATTTTGGCCTTTGCTAGTTATTTCTATTCGTGTTTATCTCCTGCACCCTGTATACCTGCCTTCCTTCCATTTTCTAAAAGAAATCAACAGCTCCGGCTGGGTGTGGGCGTGTAATTTACTTGATGAAAGATTTTTGGAATGTGTTTCTGACATGAGAATTCCATCCATCCATTATCCAACCCGTTGAATCCGAACACAGGGTCACGGGGGTCTGCTGGAGCCAATCCCAGCCAACACAGGGCACAAGGCAGGAACCAATCCCGGGCAGGGTGCCAACCCACCGCAGGGCATGAGAATTGCAAAACAATATTGTTTTTCTTCTTTATGAGAAAAGAGGTAAACAAATTAACTACCCTCTATTTTGAACAGAAGGTCCCTGAACTTCATTTTTTTGTTTTTGTTTTCTTTCCTACTGTTGTTAACTCTTTTATACATTTTCTAATTTTTTTTTTAATATATGTTTGATTGGATGGATTCCTTTTCTAAAGTCTTGAATGTTTCCGTTTCTATCCTGCTCAAAGATGCACCCAGAAGAAGATTTCCTCTAGCTGGTGAAGGAGGGGTCTAAGAAAGCAGTTGGATAGAAAACTGAGTTTCACACTTATGTTCTTAATGGAACTGGTGTTAACTCAGACTGCGAGATGTAACAGGGTCATTGATACACACATAGCCAACATCCTGCACACAACTCGGTACGGCTTGTGGAAGTGCTGCAAGACTGGGGCTAACATTTCTGTATTGCTCTTGCTACACCAATGTTGAACTTTTATAAGATCCAGTAGTCTCAACTTACCCAAGATAACAAAGGTAGACAGGGAGGGGTAGAAAAATAGCAATCCATGCTTTTTGGAAGTCTTAGGAGGGCACGAGTAGGGAAAACTTGGCCACGGAACTAAACCCATTAGTGTTTCTCCCCAAGCCTGACAATGATACCTCTCATAAAATGGGGTGTTACAGTTAGGTTTTCCTCATTCTTTTCAGAGATCAAGTGCTTCTGTGTCCATATTTTTCCAAGAGATTAACAGCTTGCTACTGCAAACATTCAAAGCCTTTTCATTCAAGGATTAACCTCAACCAGACCATGGTGAGAGCTCTGGCTCACCTTCTGAATGATTCACTCTTATTATCTCTGTGCTGTTTCTCCTTGACTCTGCAGAGCCATGCTTGATACAGCTAACCACTGCAGTTTCTTTAAGTGTGAACACATCTGACATGATTAAAAACCCAGTATGTTCCAGTGCCAACACCCTTAATGTGAAAGGGTTGCATGCAAACACTTCCATTTTTTCACTCTGTGTGCATGCGGATTCAATTTATGTGGCCTGTTATCATCAAGTTGTATTTTCAATTTTGCTGAACTAATATAAATGCGGTATAACTTCCCAGGCTACAGTGACTCTTCATTAGCTTAATTGGTTAGGCAGATTCAGGTCCATTCCTGAGAGTGTGATGTTTGCAACATCAAAGCCCAGACTAATATGTTAAAAAATAAATTTTATACCTCATGCACCACGTGTCCCAAGTGATGGGGTGACTTTCAATATCTGACTGTTACGTCTTAATACTGGAGATTCAAAATCTTTTCATTTTTACAGTGCATGCTCCAGCATTTCTCACTTTACTTTGGCATATACCTTTTTATTTATGTGCTATTTTCATGACTAAGAATTCCAGTGTATGGCTTACATATGGATAATAAAAATCAATTAGAATGAATCCATTAGCTATTATGTGTAATTTAAAGTCACTTAAAATATAAGAAAATGTATGAAATATCAAAATGGAGCTAGCTCTGATCAGATGCAGATAAACACAGGTTCATCTTTAAGATAATTACACCAAATCTTAGAGCACACAAATAACATACTTTTTCAGAAATTTACAGTACTTAAAAAATGGGGTCAACAACATGCCTACTACTGCAAGGGTTGGCATTTCTCCATCAGTATATGGCTTAAATACAATAAAGAAAAAAAAATGGCTGCTGCCTCACTGTGCAGTACTTGAAACACTCGGAAGAAAAAGCGAACAGGACAAATGAGACATTCATTTTGCTACCAACAAGGAATGTCAAACCTCATCACATAATACTTTGTGAAGAAACAGCCCATCTTGAAAACTGAGGATGTCATATCAGTTTATGTCTTTGAGGATTTTACAACCAATTTAACAATTCAAATCAAGTTCAGCCGAGGTGCTGACTGTAATACTTATCATAAAGATCACAATAATAAAAGACCCCAAATGAAAAGAAAGTGTTTGGAATTCAAGCCACATGCAATTTGGACTTAACAGCCGCCAGAAGACAACCAGGATACAGATATATTATTTTTTTCTTGATTTCAATAATTAAAAGAATATAATGTGCATGTACCTCTAGTGCACAGGCATTTATAGAAATCTATTTCCCTCGTCAAAGCACAAATTTCCCTGCATATGACTCGCTGGGCTTCTTTTTTCTTTGATCGGTTGCCTAGTAACCAGTTTATGCTGGTGATAAAATAGAAATATTCAAGTTTATTTGTAGGAGTTGTTTACTTTTGGGGGATCTGGAAAAAAAAAGAATGTGCATAATAATGGAAATGATTTTTAAAATAATATTCTGATGGGTCAGTTTTTGACGCTGAATTAGTTTGCATCTTTTCACAAACTAGATTATGTGTAAAAGTAATGGGGTAGCCCTGAAGTTAGAGCTGCTATTTTACACCACCTGAACCCAGCTGGAAGCAATTTTTTTGTGCAATCAACATGTTTTCCATGTGCTTGTGCAGAATTCCTCTGGGATCTCCAGTTTATGTCCTCACGTACTTGCTGTCAAGTTGATTGGACTAAATTGCACCAGGGTGACTGTGGTGAGAGAGACACAGGGGCTGGGACCATTGCTTCACAGCACCAGGGACCTGAGTCACACTTCCTGGTCTGGTTACAGTCTGTGCCAAGTCTGTATGTTCTCTCCTTTCCAGGAATTCAGATTTCATGTAAAATGACAGACTATTTGGTGACTTTAATCTGGCTAAGTATCAGAAAATATGGGGGAGTGATTCACTGTGATGGACAACAACCTGTCCAGGTTTGGGGTGCAACATGCACAAAGTGCTACCAGGATGGAAAACAGGTGCTGAAAAAAATGAATAGAAGTGCCAAATGTTTAATGAATAATTAGATGTAATAATTTTCATTTTATTACTAGAACAATCAAATAAACGTTAGTTCTAAAATAGCATTTCTGTGGAACATAATGACATTTCCTACATTAGAATTACTTGAAACTTGCCAAAAATTCTATCAGTGGTAATGAGGCTACTACTTCTTTCTTTCAGCTATCTAGCAGACATTGACTGGACAGTCCATGAGACCAAATTTGGAATGCAAGATGTCTGTCTGGTTACCAAGTTGTATTCATTCTGAAAGACATTTGTGTTACAGGCTGCGTCACATGTTTAAATTCTAATACAGTTTAAGAAATTTATGGATTTACAATAAAAATGTTAATAATTAATATTAAATGCACTTACTGGGTGCCTGACAAATTAGCACTACAATTAGGGTCAACGTGGGGGGTTTGGTTTCCCCTCGTGGTCACAAGCTGTCCCAGAGGCCTACAGGTTAAGGGTTGATGCCAAGTCTTCAGGCACTACATGAGAAAAGATGTGCAGCGTTAGTTTAGTTGCTGGCAAACACATAAAGATAAAAATAGAGATCTCTGTGTAGTTGAGAAGTTCATTTTATCACTTACAGGTAGGAGTGAACGAGTGATATTCTAGTGCACACTTGCATGCATACACGGAGGAGATATAGACAGTATTCACCTAATTAGCGAGTGATGCAGAGTGAACATCTCTATGTCTTCTGTGATTGGTTTAGCCGGGAAGACTTACGACAGGATTGGCCTGCTGGGAACAGCTCGCTGTATAAAACAGGTGAGCAGTTCACCAGGGTCGTCTTTATACCTCTTGGCTATTTCTGAGCTGCTGAGCGTAGGATCAGTGAGGAGTATAGTGTGTGCATTTTGTATATAAATTTAGAGATAAACTCACCTGCGACTTATTGGGTTTTTGTGCAGATAATCTGGGTTTTGGTAGCATGCTTTATTAATTTTTGTTCTGAATTTTTTCACCTTTTTATTGTTTTTCTTTATGTCCTTCAGCTGTTAACTGAAGGAGGAAGAAGGTTCTTTTTTGTTGTTTTTTTCTTTTTCACTGTTTTATTTTGAGCCACTGTATATATTGTAAATAGTCATTTTCAACTATTTTTGCATGTTTCTATTTTTGAATATGTCTTTGCAGTGAACTGTGCTTAATAATGACAAGACACTGTTTTGTAAATACTGGGTACATGCTGGAATAAACCAGAAGTTTTGTTTTTATGAACAACATTCTGGTCTGTGTCTCACAAACTGGCCCATTCAGGTACAACTCCAGATGCCCAGTGTCTAAGTCTGTGCAAATGTGCCTTTGCAAGAGGCATCACAATTTACAGAACCATCTTTGGTTATAACATTTTAACATAAATTCCATTCCAGTAAGGTAATTAAACATTTTTAGTTCTGTTTAATCATGTTCAGGGTCACAGGGGCCATGAGTATTCAGCAGCATTATATACAAGGCAGGAGCTTTCCCTTTATTGGGCTCCAGTTTACTGAGGGCCATTCAAAGGTCATCAACTAACCTAAAACACACACACACACATTTCTTTGGGATGTGGGAGAAAAACCAAGAAGGGTCTAGCTGCAGCTTGCAATACCTATGACATAGGTCAGGTAATGCCCACAACGTCAGTCACAAAACGCCCTTTGACTCAGATAATCCTCCTACAACCCTAATCTTCACCATAGTGTAATGGGGCCCTAATGTTAATCATAGTCTAATGTGATAGGTGTTACATGACTGACGTTGAGGACATTTTGTGATGTTGGGGCATTACATGACTGACCTCGTAAGTACTGCAGTCTGCAATTACACTCTGTTGGAAAAACCTGCAGTGCCCAGAGGAAAACCCATGCAGACAGACGGAGAATCCCACACAGACCGGATTCTAACCCAGAGAGCTGGACATATGAAGAAGATGTGCTAAAGACTTTGTCACCATGCTGCAAATTTATAAAATATGTTTTTACTTCTTCTAAAAATTGAGCTAAATGGTCCTGTTGCTAGTGCTTTATGTAATGAATTCCTAGTGGCCTGTGGGTGCCATATATCGACATGGTTTTACATCTCTCTCACTTAAAGTAATTAAATTATAATAAAGCAGATTGGCTCTCCATAAGAAAGCTAAACATATTCACATAAAAATATTATAAATCAACACAGTAATTGTATGGTAAAAATATTTTGGACATTTTCCTTCATCCAAGCCATTTCTTGCTGGACCATTTTATATCCTTTGAGTAAACAGAAATTATTGCTATTTCAGTTCTTACAGCAGGTGCAATAGAAAATGAAGAGAAAGTCTAATATTGTTTGGCTGAGATAATACTGAGCTGCTGTGTCCACTTTGAATATATATAGAACTTGTAATAACTTTGGGCTAATAAAACAAACCATTAAAACACATTTTGGGAGCTGTCTCCAGCCATTCTGCAAATGGCAGATATACTAACACAAGTGGTGGGCAAGACATCACACGAAGAATTATAATTTGCATTAAAGTTTAATTTAAATTTCAAACATCTTTCACCAATTTTAGTAAGAATTCAAATATTAATGCTGACATGTAGCCTCTTTGCGAAGCTTATCTGCATAATTTCTTTTGCAACATGGAAAAGAAAGTGATTATGTCTACCTTTTCAAAATTCTTTCTTTCTCTCTTTTTCTGGGAGTCTGGCTGGTTCTTATAATGTGTCATTTATTGGGATATTCTCTGGCTCTCTGCAGACATATTATTGAATTAAACAGATTCAGACAGTGCATGGATGGTTTAAATTTTGAGAGTGGCACAGTACCGTGATGATTAATTCTGCTGCCTCACCACTCCAAATTGAGGAGTTTCATTTCCAGACCTTTCATTGTATGTGTGGAGTTTGTATGTCCTCCTGATGGCCATGTAGGTGTCCTCTGGGTACTCTGGTTTTCTTTTAATTAATTGGAAACCTTATACCTGCCCAGGGAGACGGACCATATATGCCCTATGATAGACTGGAGCCTCATCCAATAATGGTTACTTCTTTAAACAAGATGACAGCAGAAGAGCCATTTTAGCGTCTCCAGGTGACAGGGCAGTGAAGTGAACAGAAAAAGTCATTTCAACTATTATATCATAGTTAACTAACTGTTCTCTCAATACAGCTGTCTTCAGTGTTGGTAATAACTCCTAATACAGTATATATACTTAAAGGTAATTGGGTCAGTATGTAGCTGATCTGTTTTGTCTATAAAAAATGCTGTTCTCTGTGTTGTGCAACATAACTGGATATGGCAGACTTAGCTCTTTTGGAGAATATTGCCCAATGGCCAGGAACGCAAGGAGTGAGTCTCAGGGATCGCAATGATTTTTTGACTCATGACGATGACTGCACTCTCAACTGATTTACCCTTCGTGGGGCCATTCTGGAGTTGGAGCCTACATTGCACAAACCATAATGCAGAAATCATGTGTATTTGTTGTTATAGGCTTTTACTACCGTTTGGTATTTGGTGATGGGCACTTTCAGTGTGAACTGACTGACTGTTCAGGAATCTCTCAGTCATCACTGTATATAATGGTATAAATAAGACCCTATCCAGAAACATCAAATTTCCTAACAGTCAGGGTGATCAAGCCAAGATCAACAGGCAATTTGTAGCAATTGCTTAGTTTATTAATGCAATCATTGCAGTTGACTGCACACATTCTGAGATAAAGGCACCATTACAGAATAATAACATTTCTTTTGTAAACAGAAACCATTTGTATTCAATTAATATACAACTAATACAGTATGTGATGCTCAAATGTGTCTAACTAATGTTGTTGCAATGTGGCCTGGCTGAAAGCATGATTTCATTATTTTATCAAATAGAAGTGTTGGAAGCAGACTTTAGGGTCATGCTGTGCGTGAAGAAACCTTAAATCGATAGGGTTACAATTAAGTCTACTACATTTTAGACAACTTGTATAATCTTTCTTTCAGGTAACAGGGAAAGAGAAGAGAGGAGCTATAATAAAATGCACTCCTACGCACAATTGGTGTACTTACAGTTTTCCAAATCCAATGTTTTGTGAGTATGCTATTTTTGTGTTTCAAGTGTAAGCATATTTATAATATGTAATCTAGCCAAAGCTTTACACATGATGCCCCTGATTTGCATTACAATTGGCCACACAAATTTAACAGGGCAATCATTCAAGGAAATACCATTCTGAAGATAATTGCTCAAGTCAACTCAATTGATTAAGTCGCAGTGTGTTCAGTCTGTGGTTAAGCTTTGAACATGAAGGATAACGGCTGAGTCCAAGTTGGAGGACTGAAAGTTTTGGGTGAAACCATTATTTGGATTCAGTAGTGTCTGAAGTGTCAATGCCTTTCAGGAAATTGGGGAAGGGCAGAATGACCAGCAAGGATACCTTTAATAAACAGTAACTAGCCAACGTCCGCCGTAGCATACAGCGGTGTAAGAATAGGAACGGAAAACGGTGAGAAAGGAATTCAGAAATCAAGAAGAAATAAATACTTCTTGAAAGACGGAGTTATGAATAGGTGTTTTGGTGGAGATGATGGATAATGAGTCGAAAGATCTAACCCTAGAAAAAGCCACGTACAACTAACTGTGGCTGAAGACTTGTTGTTGTAGATTAACACAAATCTTTGCAAACGTTTGTCCTTGGGAGTTGTTGATAGTCATGGAGAAGGCGAGTCGGAGTGGGAATTGTGTGTGTTTAAATTTAAAAGGGAGATTGGTATCGGAAGGAAAGAGAGAGATTCTGGGAATGAAGATTTTTTCAGAATTTTGGATAGCGATCAGTTTGCACTCAATAATATTTGTATGTATTTGGGTAACGATGAGTCTTGCTCCATTGCAAAGACCTTTTGATGGCATAATATTTCGGAGGATCATAACTACAGCTCCCATCTTCAGATGAAGGATATGGGGAGGCATGGCAGTTGGTGTGAGGGTGTGTAAAAACTCCTGTGGGTACATTAGTTGATCATTAGGATCGTCACTGACTACTGTATCTACACTCTTGAAGGTCACTTTTTCACCCTGTATAAGATCAAGGACTTTGTTGTTATTATGTAGAGAACTGTCGTTTGTGACACTCAGTATTGCTCTTGCAGCAAGTTCTTGGGGAGTCATAGCCAAGAAATTAATATCACCGTAAAGTTGAGCAACTGGGTCTTGTTGTTGTGGTAAACATTGAGAAGGTAGTTCTTCCGTGTCTCTAGTTTTACCTTCCCGAACTTGAAGAAGCCATTGAACAAATTGAGTTTCACTTTCGAGAGCTCTCATATTTTTTGTGAGTTTTAGGACTTTCATTTCATTCCACAGCCTGTGTTTGTTGATGGAAGAGGCAATGGTGAGGGCTCGAGAACCGCGGAAGATAACAGGCAGTATTTGGCGGAAATTAGGGATACTGTCGTTCATTTTATAACAAAGGCTTATGAAACAACCGTAACAGTATAAAGAAAATAGGAAGGAGCAAAACGAATAGCAAGGAGCGAAACTAATGCCAATGGTCGACAGAGTACCTTCCTGTAGAAGGCTACGGAAAAGACTCCCAGGCGCACACATGGCTGAAGTGAAAGGTCACGCGGTCAGGCTAGATATAGGGCGGTGACGTGACACCAATGGGGTCATGAGAGAGGAGTGGGGAACGCAGTAGTCCGAAGGAGGAATAGAAATCGAGAAAAACGGCGTGGGGGTGTATGGGAGCCCTCAGGCAGCGTGGAGAAGGGTTTGGAAGAGCAGGAATAGGAATCGAGAAATGCCGTGTCGGCTGCGTGTGGGCGGGACCAGAAGAGAAATATATATAAGAGATAGCATAACATTGGTGACTTATTTTAGTGGCCACTTCACGCAATTCAGTACAGTCTTTGAGTTTCAATAACATATTGGTCAAAGCATGTTTAATTTACTTTTGTTTTTCATGGTATTTTTGAACTATAAGCTTGTACGTGTCTTTGATGTTTGTGTTTTCCATCTTCTAGTTGTTGAACAGTTTTTTTTCTCTTTGCCCTTTCCCTGTACTTACCTCTGTACCTATCTCTACCAATTTCTTACTTTTACCTATTATCCATCTCCTATTCCTTGAGTACCAGGTAGGAGGGTCTCTTGTCCATTTGCCAGCTCTTCTGTTATTCACTTCTAATTGATCTTTGTTTACAAAGTATAAAGTACAGGAATAGTCTCTTGGGCCAGAACAGGCAGGAACTACATTCTGGCTAATACTAGAACAGTCAAAACCTTTAACCAATAAAAATGTAAGGAAAGATCTTGTGACTGATGAATTGAATACTGATGTGGGGTCTGAAAGTAAACATTGTCTTTTCATTTTAAATATTGAGTCTGCAATGTTTCTGTTATTAAAAAAAATCACATTTTGAATTCAACAGAAGTTACAGTATCTGCAATGTAAAACCACCATGAGTGATCTGTAGTATGCATTACAATTTCACTATCAGCATCAATATTATATATTACACTCAGACCAACTTAATGGCACACTCCACATAACATCACAGAATAGTTTGACTTGTTCAGCTTCAACAGGAAATTTAAAAGATGAACAGTGGATTATGTCACTCCATATAATGTCACAAATTAGTTAATGTTAAAAAGTTCATCTGACTAAGGGTAGACGTCCTCTGGTTGATGCCATAAAATTACTGTATATGCTGCTTGTTTTATCAACAGTGTTCAATAAAAGACAACATCAGTCACACTGTGTATGCAGCCTGCCATAAACAGAGCCGTCCAAGAGGACAGGATACAACAAGACTCATGACGTTTGGTTTGTCATTTACATAGCAGACATTGATGCAACATTGCTAGACAAGGTGCACAGGTTTCAATAGCAGGTACTAAAACATTAAAGTAAAAGTTATGAAAGATGTTTGATCACCAGTGTAAGTGAAACAACATTGCAAACATGTCTGGTATTGACATTTCAACTGTGTCAAAATTTGCTGGCGGAATAAGAATAAGTTAGCACGCCTAATTTGAGGTTAATATACTGGGCGGCATAGGGAACATCTCGTCACTCTATACTGTATACTGTGTAGGGGATTAACATTGTTTTGATGTTTAAAAAAAGTTGGCCTTTCATTGCCTATTGTTTCAGACCACAGCATTGTTGTATATTTACATTGCTACACTGAAGGTGAGTTCTTCCAAATGTTTTTGCCAGCTAAAACTGTATGTACATATGTACGAGTTCTCTGAAGCTCACCTCACACCAAAATAAAGCAGAGGAGGCTAAAGTATATTAAAGTAAGGGGTTTATTACATAAATACAGTGGGTGGGTACAGGATATTGGAGACAATGAGGCACACAAAAGAATAAGGGAAAATAATAAACTTGGGCTTGATTAAACACAGGTTTAACCCTATCCCTGATATGTGAGGTGCCTAAAGCACAAAGCCACCAAACTAGTACCTCTGTGTCTCCTCCTGCTCTCTGCTTCACTGTCTGTCATTCCACTGGCCTCTTTTCCTCCTGAGAGTCCATCCCTTGTTACTCATAAACCTCCAGCTCCATGTTCAGTGGCCTGGTGACCAGAAGGGACCCTCAAGCCCCAGCCAGGAATTACTTCCAGGGTTGCCCATGGATTTCTTCTGATGTCAAGAATGAGTTTAGGCAGATGCTCTCAAGAAAGTGTTAGTAATTATTTTATAACATGTCTTTTGTTTCGACACTTTATAGCTGACTCTGTGCTCTGATCCCCAAAAAAACTCTCTGGTGAGGAAGATGGAGTATGCAAAAAATGACAAATTCCCAATACAAGAAATTGTATATGGCGAATAATGGATTATAAAAAAAAATGATAACTTTAATTTTCATTTATTTTTATTTGTATCCCCTTTCTTGTGACATCATCACAGTGCCATTTTGTATGCTCCCGACAATTGTTTTGGGAAGACCTTAAGAAAAGACCCCAATCAGTCTGTGCCACTTGCTTAAAAACAACATTTGATCAAAAGAATTTAACATCTGCCCTATTCAAACATTACTGCCATCTCTCAGTTTGGGACTGCTAACCTAAATTCTGTGGTACTCCACTGTCCTCCATCTGTATTTATACCTGAGGAGTAGTTTATAACTGGGCACAGTTCTCTGTATTAGGTAATAGATTCCCCTATTGGTATTTTTTTGAGACTGGCAATGTTGCCACAGCCAGTGCACTTATCATCAGTGCATTATAAAGTCAACTGCTGCCCACCACTATGTCAAATTATCGACTGTTGCTGTCCCCACCAAGCCTCCAAGTACCTTTTATTGATCAGTCATCTTTGGCATCTGCCCTCTAACATCCTGGAAAGTGTTGCTGGTTTAACTTATGGATGCGTGTCATTGTTAATGCATACTTCCCTCTAATCCCTTGGATCTTACTGGACCTGCTTTGGCCTATTGTCCTCCTTTCTTGCCTGAAAAGCTGTTGTTCACCAGGACTAATCATATATACATATACTATACACTTTATGCTTTTAATAAAGGTTTGAAATCAATTTATACAGTAAATAAACATGGAATAATATCTCAGAGATAAGATGCCAGAATAATCTTTCACACATAAACACACATACACATATATATATGTGTGTGCATGCGAGTGTGTGAAATATATACTGTATATTTTGTGACCTTTTTTTTGTTTTTGCAGTAAATAGTTAAGAATTTCGCTCCTTTCCTATATACTTTCTACTGATGCAAAGTGAAAGCAGTATTACAAAAATCATATGGCTATTTTTATTAGGGAGAACAGTACATGATCCTGTGCTGTTTGAGCTCCAGCTGTTCTCCTCCCAGCAATAAAACATAAGCATACTGTAAGTGGAGGGCACAAATGAAACAGAACATTTGTTCCAGCTGCTGCTGCTGCTTCAGATTCTGATTATTTGCACAACAAACAATGATGTATGAGAGTGTGAAGAATTTGGGATCAAAACAGAAAAAAAAAACAGAGATCACATAAATACTGATAAAATCCATAAGAGTCAACCAATCAACCATATGAATGCCTCACTTTTGTGAATTGAATAGCCGTGCCCTGAAATTCTACCACTAGCAGAAAATTCTGAAGTACATAAGCAAACCACACAACCCTTCTTCAAACATTGATGAATTTTATTTTATGTAAACACCTGGCCTATACTCTGTACATAACAGTATAAGTTCACTTGTTCTGTCAAATGAACTATTTAGTGCAGCTAATACTTGATGCCTGAGGTGATAAATGTTTGCTGAAGATGTTCGGAAGGGTGATTAATAGGAACCAAATCAAACAAATGCAACACGCTGGTGAATAACTGAACTCACCATTTGCCCATTGGCTCTCTTTCTTTAAGGAAGTTAGGACCAATGGCATTCTACTGATCAACTCGGGCACAGATTAAAAAAAAAACAATTAGTGGCTAAGTCTATTGAACCTGAAGCAATATTTCCATTGTCAGTATTTTAAACACAGTCTCCTTTTATAAAAATAAGGACAGCCACTCTACACTTGGTCTCGTGTCAAGATCGGTGTTTTTCTAGAATTTGTTCTGTGTTCACCTATAGTGTTTTTGGAAATGTATGTGCCTATTCTGTATTTTTTTTTTGTTTATCCCAAGGATTTTGAACCTGGAATTTGTTTTTCAGTTGGAGATCATCTGAAGGTGTTGAATAATTTTAACATTATTGCAAGCTGATATTTTGGAACAATTATGTTAGAAGTTGACATGATAATCTTATAAAGAATGGTTTAGAAGAGTGTGGTGTGCCATGTCACTGGAGAGGCCATATAAAGGTGCATGCATGTTTGGATCATCCAAGATCAAATATAGAGACAGTGTTGCTGTGTGAACATTTAATGTGTGAACTGCGCTTAAGATATTAGAGACTCTTGGTTATTGTATTGGTCTTGACAAATGATTTGACTTTTTGTTATTTTGAACCTGGCAATAATTTTTGATGATGTCTTATCTTCTTGTGCTTTTTTATTTAAAAATCATATTGAGTCAGTATACCCTGAGGCACTGTTCTAAACATTTGCAATGTACCACAATAATCCTTAATATCAGAGCCGCCATGTGGCCTAAGCCCCAGGAGCACCAACCTGGTCAAAAAAAAAAACATTTGTCACAGGCTGTTTGCTGGCTGGGGGGCACAGAACAGTCTGTACACAAATTCATTATTTTTGTAATGGCAACATCAGTAGCAATATCCAGTGATTTGACAGCAGCCTTTGAGTGTCATCTTTTAAAGATGAATGGACACCTCTTGAATTTGTTAATGCCACACACAGAGTGAGGCTTCAGAAGTTTTATCCAGATGTATGTGTTGCACTGTGTATTATTTGGTTGTTACCAGTTCCTGTGGCCAGGGAAGAGTGTTGTTTTAATAAACTGAAATTGATTAAAAATGACTTACGCTCACCAAAAAAAACTGTTTTTCGAAAGGGAATTTACACGTCAAGTGAATTTTGAGGATGTAGTTAATGACTTTAAGATAGGGCCTGTTTTTTACTGTATTTATTTTACATGATGTTGAATGGATACAAATAAACTTGAGATGCTACAAAAATACACATTGATAATGTTCAGTTAGTACCAGTTTGGTGTAATAGTTGTGAGGCTGAAGCGGGGCCCATTAAGGCAGCTCTGTCCTGGGTCCTCACATGTGGAAAGTTGAGGGTGATTGTCGGGCACAGTGCTAGTCAGACAACAGGCAAACGTGGGATGGATCCAGGCATAATAAACCTTAGCAATGGACACAGGCTCTTGGAATATTAGGCACAATATTAATTATTTGTTATGAATTAACAATTTGCTTTTGTTTTAATATGACATTTACTGTTTTGTGCATAAATGATCTATTATGTAATGCATCACAATACATTATTAAAAGAGAAAAACAAATCACACAAAGTATCTATGGAATTAAAGTTCTAAGCAGCACATGTGTTTTTTTTAGACTTCATACTTTTACACCTTATATTAAAATAAAAAAAAAACATTATTCTGTAAAATTCATATTTTGTTTTCATCACAGAACAGAAGTTCAGTTATCACCAATCCCAAGCCTGGAAAGAAGTGCTTTCACTAATAGAAAACTGTGTTGGCCTCTTATCTTGAGAAAAATTAGTGACAGCATCTGGAAAGTCACATGGATGTTCATGTTTTATCTTTTCACACAGCAAAAGTGCAGAGAGAACTTGCCTGATAATCCATTCTTTGCCACTCAGAAGACTGATCTTTTATCCTCAGATCAATAATAAGTTTGCTTGTTATTTGTGGAGCTCTAATGAGGCTGTTAAAGTTAAATAAATAGTTAAATACATTACCATGTGGATGACACACAGATGGTATGAAATTACTTCAGACTTTGTTGAGCTCGGAGTCAGAAGACCAGAGTGTTTCTTTGAGGAACTTAAAAGAATCCTGGCAGTGTAGCTGGATGTACAGCAAATGAATGTTAGCACATCTGCTTATCAGAGGGATTTTTCTTTAATAGGTGACTAAATGTGAAATCAGGAGATAAAAAGGCAAACAGAGCAACTGATTATGGTCTGTGAAATGGCATCATCTTCATAGGGACATAAAACACAAATTGCAATCAAAAACACTTTGATTTCACAGATACAGGTGTGTTAAACACAAAGGAAATACATTTGATGCTGGAATAAATTGTGTGCTTCTCATGTGATGCACAAAATACAAGCAGACCCTTAGCTACACAGTAATATAATATGGTAGACATTTAATAACACCTTCATAACAAAGTAAACCATAATAAATAAATTATAATACAAACAGCCTAATACTATTTACTATAATGTTCTTATTTCTGTCTTATGTGCAATATGTTGCATTATCTGCACAGTATGTGCACAATAAAGGAGAGCCAGAAGAGGAACTGATATCCACATGGGCTGACAGAGTAACAAGACAAGCTGCATAGGTGCTGAGTGGCTGTGGTTCAAATAGGCAGGTAGAGCTGACTTGCAAACCGGTTCAGAAACATTTTGTGATATAAATTGGAAAGGGCATCAGCCAGGGCCATCTTAACGCATGGGCACGCTGCGCAGTTGCCTGGAAGGCCCCATGAGCATAGGGGTCCCATGCCAATCTATGTATGCCGTGACTTGCTCAGTGGTTGTGTAGGTAGGGGCTGTTAAGACGGCCCTGTCATCAGCAATCTTTCCTCCGTACTTTATTTCTCTGGCGATGTACAGGTGTAAAATATTTTGCAAATGGCAGTCAACCTACTAAAAATATGACATAAAATCAGACAAACGCTCTAAAGAAAAAAAAAACTCCTCTTGTGCTTAAATATTTCAATAATGCAACTAAGTATGCTAGCCAAAGCATAGGAATGAAAGACTCAGGCAATGTTTCATGTATAAAGAACAGCACCAGCAATGATATTCAGTGAAAAGAGAACTACCGGTACATAATTTCATTTAAACCAAATGTTAGGTGTTTAATACAATAAAACCTCACACCACTGTCTCACTTCTGTCAAGCTGCTGTGACCAATATGAATGTCCTTCATGAAAAAAACAATTTGCTTGTGGTTTGATTTTTCTCCTTCACAGGTGTCAGAAGTTTAAGCACAAAAAAATCAAAAGGCAAGCGGGAGTCAATCAATGGCTAACAAACTGCATTTATCTCGTTGGTGACAGGAACACTCCACCTTATCGCAGACAGTGGCTGGAGCTCATTGGTGAAATGAAAGTACATTCAGCACTAAACAAGGAATGAAACTCTACCATTATCTTAAAATGCAATGCTCTATTCCTTTTTAACAATGTATCTTTTTTATTTTTTTTGTAAAACTTGTTTAGGGGCAAAACAGAAATTATGTTCAGTTGAGGTAGGTCGTACTGGTTATTCTTCAATGAAAAAAGTGCTGAATTTAATTTCATAGATGCTTTATTTTATTTGTTAAGTAAAGTGGGAATAAGTAATGAAATAGGTCACTCTTAAATAAAGTGCCCGCTGATGTTGACATGTATACAACACCGATGAAAACAGTGTCTATAGACTGAAATGGTGACACTAATTGAATTACATCACCAGCACAACAACAACAAAAACTGGAAATATCAGAAGGTTCAAAAAACATTTCTAAACTCCAAAAGTGGTACACAATGACTGGGCATCATGACAGCTGCCCTTAAATGTTGCTCTCAGACCTTGAACTAATTACTTTATTACTTTATACACAATTTTCTCAAGCTCTTTACTTTTTTAATTGTCTGGAATACCAAGCATCCATTGAGTTCCCTCTACTCCTTTGGGTTTGGCTGAACACTTCTGACAGTTTATCAATTGGTTAAATAATTTATGCAAATTGTCTATAAATAATTCATGATGAAGCGCTTTTTATGTAATGAAGTTTTTAAAAGCTAACATATGTCTCCTACACCTTTAGATGCCTAAACCTGTGCTTGTGTTTTGCTGTGGAAATCTGTGGAAATTCAGGTCACTGGCAATGAAGCCGGACTATGTCTCTTCTGACTCAGAATCATCCCATAGCAAAGGAAAGTAAATACTTAAAAAGAGAATAGCACCTTAAAGATGATGCTTCGACAAAATATCTCAAAAGCTGCCCGAATGGCAAAAAATGAATATTCATATTCTTGATAGTGCATTACCCAATGGGGGCTATGCGGCCTTGGAACCCCTGCATATTTTATTTTTTCTCCAGCCCATCTGGAGTTTTTTTTTCTGTCCTTGTGGCCATCTGAACTTACTTTATTCTTTGTTACTTAGTAATACCTAATCTTATTTTTGTTTTTTATAAACATTTCTTTCTCCATCTTGTAAAGCACTTTGAGCTACGCCATTTATATGAAAATGTGCTATATAAATAAATGCTGTTTTTGTTATTAACAGCAATGAAAAAATAAGCATAACTTCACCCACAGACCAAAGATGTGCATATTGGTAAAACTATCCATCCATACATTATCCAACCCGCTATATCCTAACTACAGGGTCACGGGGGTCTGCTGGAGCCAATCCCAGCCAACACAGGGCACAAGGCAGGAAACAAATCCCTGGGCAGGGCGCCAACCCACCGCAGTTGGGTATAATATGGCTTATTTTTTGTTGTAGCTTGTGCTTTTTCGAAACTAGTTTTTACTAGATATAAACATGTCTATATTTTCCCAATAGTTTTCCTTGGCTATTCTAGGCCAGCGTAAATCATGCCTTTGTGAACATTCGTTTTACTAAAACCTGGAACTAGCACTGTACACATGGCCCAAACGACAGTGTCTTGTGAGTTCTTTTCAACAGCAAAACATTCCTGTAGAGGGCAACAGTGTTTAATCATACAGGTCTGCATTATCAAAGAGTGATATGAGTGTTAAATTATATGATACCAGTAACGGCGCACTGCGCGATAACGTGCAGTGAATACACTTGACTTGAGCATTCCTAGTTTTCATCCTCTTTCTCTGTAAGTTTAGCATTCATTTGCTCAGAGGTTGATGCACTTGCTACTTCCTGAGCAGCTCTTCTTTTTTCCACCCTAGCAGCCCGCTTCTTCCCTTCTTCCGTCATCTTTTTTGCATTAAAACTGATTAAGTCAGTGTTTGTGTTGCAATTACTTAGTACATTTTCTTTCATTTTTTACTTAAGCTGGCATTTAAATCTTCATTCTGCCTTAGGAATGATTTAAGCTATGAAGAGGTAGGGGAAGTGATGGCGAAGGTGGTATGGATGAGAACGGTGCCCATACACATGCACCACACCGCCACCCTGAGGGCTGCTGCTGAGAATTGATTCTACAATAAAATAAAATAAAAATAAAAAGAGGACTAACCTTGGAGGTCAATCATCACCCCGGATAGTAGACGTCACGTAATATACAGTATGTGTACCAACTTTCAGGTCAATATGTCAAACAGTTTGTGAGCTACAAGTGACTTAAAATCCTGGACAGACAAACGGGCAGCCACGGTATGGTATTATATAAGAAGATGGTTCTATTTAGATATCTATTCTGGCAATGTGTTTAGCAGTAATACAAACACCAAATATGAAGCATGAAATGTTACTGAAAGTGCAATGTCAAGGGAGGAAAAACTGATGTGGGTTTAAATGCGTAACTGCACTATAAGGATGTAAGAATTTTTTAAATGAGACACTTCAGACCATCAAGTGAAAAGGATAAAGCAGTAGGTAAACTGTATGAATATTTTACGTATTAAGTTTTAGTACTCCTGCTTATCAGACTTTCATCTACATGACTTCACCTTTCCAGATCAATCAAACTTCTGTATATATTCCTTAGCTCCTAAACAATTTGTGTACTGAGCTGGCTGCCAGTCTGTGATTTTATGACATTATTCCCTTTCTAAGCTCCATACTGCCTCCTGCTGGAGATGAATAACACACTTGTCTATTTACCCTCTGGACATCCACAGCCCCAGACATTGTTACAACTTCTGTAGCCCTAGCAAGTGAATAAAGCCTGACCCTTCCTGTACCTGAGATGCAACTTGTGTTCCTGGAAGTACAATTTGTATGTAGTGCCACCTACATATACACCTACCCTATGCTCACTCATGTAGAGCCACAGAGTTCCTAATCTAACTATAATTAATGTGTCTTTGGGAAATGAAATTGCAATCAGTGTGACCAAATGAAAAACACACCCATATAGACACAGGGAGAACATGCAAACTTCAGACAAGCATTGCAGAACTACTGGATTTGAATGTTTCTTTTTCTGTGGAGAATCAATTTCCTTTGTTCACCTAAAGGAACCATTTAGAAAAGGCAATTTGCTAAAAAAATGTCTCATGAAATGGTGGTGCTATACCAGCCTAATTTAATCAACTTATGTAGTTTATTTTATTGACACAGTTGTTGATACTATTACTCCACACTTCCAGACTATTTGATTTAAATCCTGGCCCAGTCCCAATACTTGTGTAGTTTACATGATAAAACGACTCCCAGCATTTTGTATGTGGTATGGTGCCATAATAGTTAGATCTGTTGCCTCATAGTTGCAGGACACCTTGTAAAATTAGCAGTTCATTTACTGTCTGTGTAGAGTTGGCAGATTCTACAGTACCTTTGTGTGTTTGGATTTTGCTCCAAGATTTCAAATCTTAAAGACCTACTGTATGTGATAATTGAGTAAGTAAGTAAGCGAGCAATGCTTCCCAACGACCACTGGCTACAGCTTTTTGCCAGGGCTGTGAACAAGCTAGCATATAATGAATCAGGGTGTTCAGGAAATAGATGGATTAATAGGATGTCCACACAACTACTGAACTTGTAAAGGTTAACTTTACACAGCCTCAGTGTAGTTAGTTGGTGAGACAAAGTTCAGATTTCCATGCCTTCACTGTAGAATATTTGTACTTTCTCCCTGCTTCTCATTTGGTTTGTGATTTCTCCCACAACTTAAAATCCAAAACTGTGTGCATGAGCAGTACAATGTTGGAATTAAATTTTTGGGTCTCATCCTGCCAATTAGCATCATATAACTGGATAAATGGTTTAAAAAGTCATTAAAAGCCATGTGTACTTCTTTGTAGCAATAAACACAATGTTTGAAGTTTAAAACTTAATCAACAGCAGAACTATGGTATATTTATAGCACAGTAATTGGAAATATGATCTCCATTTTCATATACACTAATTCTCAGAGTTTATCATAGGGTTACCAATCTGTAAACCAATTAGGATCCAGAATAAGTGGTAAAAAAATCAAGCAAATGGAAAACATATTACTATTAGTTCTGACAACTAAACAGCAAAAAGTGTAGGTGTTTGTGTGGGAAGCATGACAGATGTGCTAAGAGCGTAAGTGATTAATAGAGCAAAATCAGTCGGAGATGTCTTAGGCTTTGAGAAAGTGCAAGTTATTAGCCATGGTGGTCAGGCAAACCAGAGTTACTTCGCATCTATTATTTATGAATGCGTGGGAGACTGCTCGTTCATCAATCATTCAACTGTATTTCTTTCCCCTTGCCAGTGTGTCAGAATGTATTGTATGGAGTGAATAGCTGTGGAAGATGTTGGAATTACATATTTATTTTCAAAATGTATTGGTTAATATTTCTGTCAGGGATGTAGAAGTCATCATTTTTTGGCATTGACAGTTGTAGTTGTAATTATGGAGCGAGTAAGCTAGACTGTATACTGCATGCACATGTAATTACATTACCATCCATGGGAGAGAAATAGGCTGTCACATATGGACGCTTAGGAATTTCGCAGCTAGCAATTATTTTCTTGCAATGTTCCTTGAATTGTTGGTTAAGAAATTTTATTCAGGTAAGAATGTTATTAAAAAATCCTTCTTCATTGCATGAAACTAATTTCATTGTGTGACAGTATAAAAAAGTAAGTCAAAAGGATGCAGTTCACAAGAAGGCCACTGCCTTTAGTATTTTTTTCTCTTAAAAGGTGATATTACTTGTTTATTGTTTGCAGTGGTGCTGGCCTTGAAAACTATTACATTAGCTAATGACTGATTTACTGTGGTACACTGAGTTTGTGTTACCAGTCCACAATACTTTAATTTCAGTTGCAGTGCCTTCTCGGCTTAGAATGAACGTTCTCTCTGTGTGATTGGGTGAATGTTCTCAAAGTGCCCATATGTGCTCATCCTGCTCATAATTGTGCTTTTAGTTGGACTGACCTGTTTTAGAGTGTTTCTATATCAGTGTTCCCATCTAGGTCTGCTTGCTGGCTTGTGCATATCGCTTCCCAAAGAGCTCCCAAAAAAAAAAAAACAGGCTCAGAAACTGGCTGCAAAGATCATAATAAATATTTGATATGCATGAGCTGTCACAAGGGTGCGCTGAATTGGTTTAAATGTTACATTACTTGGACTTGTGACCACAGTGTGCCCAAAAGTGTCCATTCAACAGTGCCTCTTAGAATAAGAATAAAAAGTAAAGACAGGAAAGAAAGGCCAAATGTTTTCCTCCTGTTTGCAGGTATACACAAATATCTATACACACACTGGAAAGATATTACAGCTTCAGAATTGTGAGAATAATAAAGAAATCCAGACAAAGGAAGAAGAATTACTGATATCAACCAAAATTGTGTTTTGCTTATCAAACAGCTACATTATATTAAGCTCATTTACAAACGTTTTATGAAAAAAATACCTTCTATCCTGTGAATGTTCTGCATTTAAAACACCGGCAGATGTGCAGCTTATCCCAGAAAAGGGGAATACCATTTTTAATGGGGATAACCGTAACCTAAAATACTTTCCTCTCTAAAGTACGAAAAATAATAACCAAAATACATAATCGTTTGCATTTTCTTAGTAAAGAAAAAGCTACAAATACTTAAACACACCATTTGGCGCGTGGCAGTATTTGTAGGTGGATTGATTTTCTAACATTCTCTCTGATTTTGCGCCACTTTGCACAGCGCAACAGGTGACAAATCGTGGCGCTTAAGGAGGGTGACGTCGCGCACGCATGCGTAGTTTTTGTCCCTGCCGGATGGAATGCGTCTCTTTTTCCAGATTTTCGCTGCTTGCTCTTTGTCGCTTACCAGGTACAAAAATATTTTCAGTTGTCGGTGTATGATTTGGTTTTGTTGGTGGAAGAGAAGAAAATAAGAACAAAGGTTAGCATTTATTAATCACCAAAGTTCATTGAAACGTTTGATTGATTGAATAGGAATTATCTGTGCTTTTCACAAGTTAGTAAAACGTGTACTATGTAATATATTCAGACAACATTCATTGGAAAACACAATGATTAAAGAAAAGACAACCACGTCTAACATAATGCAATTCCATTTTTTTCTGCATATTATTTTTTTAATTTAACACATGTTCAACGCTCGCACTATTACTAAATACATTAACAGTAAATTATTAAACCATGCAGCAAAAACTGAGTTACGTTCAGGTCATGCCTTAGAATCCATTATTAAGAGAGACTTTGAAGTAATGCGTTTAGTTCTGGTCACTGTGCATCAAGCACCGTTTTAAAATGATAGTGATTAAATATTTTGTCATGTGACTCTAGTTCATCACTGCAGTGCCAGAGAAGTGTGTGCACGATGCTGAAACCTTGTGTCTCTAAATCAGAAAGAGATGAGCAATTGGTCTTCAAAAAAAAAATCAACGCCACCATGCATATGTAAAAGATTTATCAAATTCCAAATAATGTTGAAGAGCATCTCCTATAAAATTCATTTCAGAAATTCTGGTCAAGTACTTGTTTTGAAGGGGTTTAGGTCATACTAAAACCAGCAGAGAATTCCTTTATTGAACCTTATGCACACACATTTTCAGACTCTTTTTAATACAATCCAGGGTTAGCAGGAAACAGCAATCTGTAGACAGAACACCAGTTCATTGCAGAGCTCAATCGTAATTGCTTAAGTTGATTAACTGAGCCCTTATGTTTTTGGGATTGTGGGAGAAAACTAGAGTACATGAATTCAATGCAGGCACAGGACAATATTGCAGACTTCATACAGACAATAATAATAATAATACATTTTATTTATATAGCACCTTTCCCATGCTCAAGGTGCTTCAGAGACTCAGAAAGAAGCATCAGATATACGTAACAATGGATACAAATGTTTCCTGAATAGAGCACTAAAACATGCAGGATATACCAAGCATTAAATAGAATAAAAAAACAACAAACCTGAGTAAAATAACAAATTCAATACTAAAAGAAAGGCCTAACAAATAACATCATCTGTGATATAACACACACACACAAATTATACTGAGCATCTGGACAGATAGGAAGACTGAAAGAGGACATAGAATGTCAGGTTAAGTTAAACGCCTCCCTGAACAGATGAGTTTTAAGTTGTTTTTTTTTTAAAGATTGAATAGAGTCAGCTGATCTGATTAATTTCAGGAGGTCATTCCAAAGATTGGGGGTCCTGTCACCCATAGAGTGCAGGTTAATGTGGAGCACAACAAGTTTGCCAGAATATGAGGATCTTATTGGCGAACAGGAGCAGAGTGATGGAGAAAGTCACTGATGTAGTCCGGTGCAGGACCATTTAAAGCTTTGTAGGTTATTAGTAGGATTTTATATTCAAACCTGTAAGACACAGGGAGCCAGTGAAGGTGAAGCAGGATGGGTGTGATGTGCTCACTGTTGCTTGTTTATATAAGGACTCTTGCAGCAGAGATTTCAATCTACTGGAGCTGTGATATAAGATTAGAGAGGGCACCTGCCAGCAGCGAGTTACAATAACTCGATGCGGGATGTGATAAAAGCATTGTGGTACGCGGCTGGGGGTCAGACCCGGCCAGGACGCCTGGAAGGACGAGGTGGTGGCGTATTTGTCCTCTGGGCCACGAGGGGGGCATCCACCCTGGACTAGAAGAGGCCCACAGAAAGGGAGCAGGGAGGCTCAAGACCGTTGGGGCCTCTGGTCACCGCCAGGGGGCGCCCCGAGCCTCATGGAGCCCAGGACTATTTTAATGCCGCCACACCAATGGAGGACGATCCTTCCAGGGTCACCCGGAGTGTTTCTGGGTGCTCTGCCTGACGTCACTTCCTGGTGTGGCGGAAGAGTCAGGAGAGCACCCAGAAACACTCCGGGTGACCCTGGAAGGATCGTCCTCCATTGGTGTGGCAGCATTAAAATAGTCCCGGGCTCCATGAGGCTAGGGGCGCCCCCTGGCGGTGACCAGAGGCCCCAACGGTCTTGAGCCTCCCTGCTCCCTTTCCGTGGGCCTCTTCTAGTCCAGGGCGGTTACCCCCTCATGGCCCGGAGGACAAATACGCCACCACCTCGTCCTTCCAGGTGTTCCGGCCGGGCCTGACCCCCAGCCGCGTACCACATTGTTCCCTCACCAGCGAAGACTTGTCGGGTGGAGCGGCCCGTCCCGCGAGGGCAGGTTCCCAACGAAATGGGTCCACCGGCTCGTCCAGGGCCTGGTCCTTTTTTGTACCCCCTCCATGGGATCCATGCTCCTTTGGTTGGGACCCTTCGCACATCAGAGGTCCCTGCTGGCTTTGGGGCTTCCCTCTGCACCCGCAGAGACCTGCCCGTCTCCGTACGTGAGCTCACGGGCTCACGTCTCCCTTTATGGGACGATCCGGCTTTATTCCTCGGGCCCTCCCCTTTTTTCTGGGATGCCCTGACGGCTTGAGTCTCCCTACAGGAAAGGAAGAGACCCCTCGCTGTCTGCACCCGTGTGGACTGAAACACAGCTGATGCTGGCGCCGGAGTTGGTGCACTAGGACCCATGGCACTCAGCTGGCGTCTAGACACCACCCCTCCCAGGCGATCAGCCCTTCTCTTTAACTCACCTGTCGGAACCGCGGCTACTCGTCCACCGGAACTGCACGATACCGGGGAACATTCGTCCGCTTTTCCTTTTTTATTTCCAACGCAAGTCCCACTCACCTGCGTCGCCACGAACCTCCGGCCAGAGAATCCAGCGCCACGTTCATCCGCCCCCCGATGTGACGCGATCGCCGTCCTCTTGAGCCTGACCAATTGGTCTCGAAGGCCGTGTATCACCTGCAAAACAGACTCGACGGACCAAGGAGAATCCTCCGGCTTACGCCGAGTCACAGGCACAAAGGGAACATTAGCCGGCAAAGCACTTACCAGTTCATCGGTCCTGATCGCCGGCTGCGCTCCCTGGAGCTCTCTTCCAGGTTCTCTCCGGCCCTCCCCTTGCTCGAGATGGACGTTCCTTCGTCCCGCCTCTATCCAATCATCGGCGGGTACGTAAGACACGCCGTCCAATCTCTTGCCTGCCACGGGGATGGACTTCCGGTCCGTCACCATCTCCTCTTTCCTCCCGAGGGGTTGACAAGACCCGCTACCGCTCTTCTGTCACGGCCTCTGGATACACTGCGGATCCTCCTTTACCTCCAGTGTCGCTGTTCCATTCCCGCTGTGCAGATCGACACAGCCTGACCGGCGACGCGGACCCAGGAAGCCCCCAGCTGAAAGGCAAACACTGGCCACGGCCCCGCCGACCCTCGCGAGTCAACTGGCGCCGGGCCAGGGACTTACCTCCTGGATCCCGTCTTTCGGATTACTGCGAAGCCTGCCGGCCATATCCGTGGCTGTGCCGACCCCGATTCTCACGGGAACAGTGACTGCTGGTAAGTCCACAGCGCTCGGGTCTTTTCTGTCTGCTGCAATCCCCCTCGGGTGGGAGACGATGCGGTGGCGAATCTCTCGCGGCCTCTGGGTGATCCGCGAGCCATCCGCAGTGCGTGTGCGGGTCGCATCCATGCGGCATGTGTGTGTGGTGGACTGAGGTGCCGGGCAGTGCACAAAATATTTGTTTAACGGGTTCCCCACCTTGGAACAGGCAGGAAATCCCACCCTTGTCGCCATTGTCATATTTGCCCGGACACCATCAGACCGACACTGCATCTTTACCAAAATCTTTTTATTTTGTCTTCCACAACACACAAGTCTATTCACAGTCCCGCACAACTTACAGTGCTTCAGCCCCAATCTCCCTTCTCCTGGGCCTTCTCTCGCCTTGTCCCTGGGCCACCTCTACTCTCTCTCCAGGAGCTTCGTCCTGCTCCCGACTCCAGCTCATTGATAGGAGGGAGGCGGCCCCATTTATCCTCACCCGGATGAGTTTCAGGTGCTCTGCCTGACGTCACTTCCTGGTGTGGCGGAAGACTCAGGAGAGCACCCAGAAACACTCCGGGTGACCCTGGAAAGATCGTCCTCCATTGGTGTGGCAGCATTAAAATAGTCCCGGCTCCATGAGGCTTGGGGCGCCCCCTGGTGGTGACCAGAGGCCCCAACGGTCTTGAGCCTCCCTGCTCCCTTTCCATGGGCCTCTTCTAGTCCAGGGCGGTTGCCCCCTCGTGGCCTGGAGGACAAATACGCCACCACCTCGTCCTTCCAGGCGTCCCGGCCGGGTCCGACCTCCAGTCGCGTACCACAGCATGGACAACTTTCTCAGCATTAGAAAAGGAGAGGAATGAACGAGCATGGGATATGTTCAGTGAGATCTGAACCCTGGAAGCTGGTCCTGTGAAGTAGCAGTGATAACCAATGAGCTGCCAGGTTAATAGATATTGATATAATACATTATATAATTGCCTCGCAGTTAGGAGACCCGGGTTCGCTTCCCGGGACCTCCCTGCGTGGAGTTTGCATGTTCTCCCTGTGTCTGCGTGGGTTTTGTCCAGTTTCTCTGGTTTCCTCCCACAGTCCAAAGACATGCAGGTTAGGTTGATTGGCGATCCTAAATTGTCCCTAGTGTGTGTGTGTGTGTGCGCCCTGCGGTGGACATTATATAATGAAAGACTTATGAGGATAAAAAAAATGAAGTCTGACTTGTAGACACTATACACCAACTGAATACTTTGGTTGCCCCTACCAAATATACACCCCACCTGTCCCCATCATTTGACCTGACCAGAAGTCTATCAGATATGAGCTACCCTTTAAAATGTAGAACCCATAATGAACAGTTTACCAAAACCTTCACCAGAGTAGATCTGGAAGGAAAAAATATTTTTATAGGACACTTTTCTGGAAAATTTTTTTAAAATTATTGCTAGGTGTCTGTCCTCTTTTTTGAAAGAGGTGACCAAAATGCTGTTTTCATTCAAAGAGATTTGAGAAGTGTATTTCGAGAAAGTTAACCATTCCAGAATTCAAAAATGAAAAATGCCCTAATTGTTAATTTATTTTTATTTTGAAAGAAAGGAAAATTCAGTGTGTTTTAATTAATTTCAGTTACACACAGGTGACTAAACTGTAAAAATATTTCATTTCTAATGTAGCTGGTTTTGTGTCTCATGCAGGTGCTCACATTTTCAGTGTCATGTGGATGGAAACGGCCATCTTTTGCTAGGGTAAGGCTGTTACCAGGGATTGGCAATTTGGAAAACGTGCCACCAAAACAGCACTTAGCTCCGGGCAGTCCAAACTTCCTGAATGAGTTGAACAATCTATCAGACTTACAGAACAGTTTCAGAATATGTCATTAAATGTTATGATAATGTATGGTATACATTGGTTTGGTATGGAATTTTTGCTCTTAAGTGAAGCATTTTTTTTTTATAAATTAACCAAAAAAAATTATGCTTAACGTTTAGAACATTGGCACAAGCATGAAAAGAAAAGCCTTAAAACTTAACCAAATATGTCCATTTTCAAGCCAGTAATGTTTTTGAGTATTAACCCACATCTTGAGATGGCACACATATTGTAAATCAGCATATCCACGTTGTTTTCAGAAAAAAAAATAGACTTTTGTGAGAATCAGCTACTTTAAAAAGATATATAACAGAACGTTTCACCTTTCACCCACTGGGGCATGGTTTTCTATGGCTCATTTCATGAGTGCTTTGTTTGCTATTGTTTTGTTGAATGTTTTAAGTTACAGCTATGAAAATGAAGATATATTTGTTGTAATTAGCATCACACAAAATGATGAAAGATGGGTGTGTAGGGTGAGGCCTCAAAGTACCAGCAGACAGAGCTGGACTTTACTGGACAGCCTCAGAAACAGGCACATATCTAAAAATGCCAGTCAAGGGAGAGGATAAACTCTTAAACTTCTGGCTTGAAAAGACAAGGCAACCCAAAGCAAACAAGTTCAATTCACCAACCAAAAATTTGGAATCCAAAAACAATCAAAAATCTACAATAACTTGAAAATCCAAACAGCACTTGGATAATAAGAATGCCAAGTCTCAAACTATCAATGAACCTCTAAGGGACTGTCCTTCATCAGAATGTAAGGGTGAAGGGCAGCTCTTCAGCAATTGCATTATGATGACTAGCCCACAAGACACAGAGAATGAAGTCTTGATGCGCATAATGCACGACATATAACAATATTAACAAAAATTATATAATAAGAAAAAAACACATGAAAATAATAAAAAAGAAAAAAAAAGCAGTCCAGAGATTTAGTGATCTACTGGGCATCAAATTATGGTATTTCAAGTAAAGCGCCGATATGCAATAAAGAATATGTTTTGATTGTGGATGAATATAACTTTCCACATATTGAGTTGGCAGCCCCTGTTGGAATTACAGAGCAGCAAACTGAAAATTTGTTCCAAGATGGTCTGGGTCCTGTCTTTTTAAACAGTAAAGACAGAATGATAAAAAATAAGTTGTTCATCATTAAAAGAACAGTTATCACAACATTTTAAAATCTGAAATGGTCTTTGAAAACGCACAAATGCGTACCTGAACAGAATCTTATGATTTACATACATTGAATGCTAATATAATCCCTGGGTGTACAGTCATCCCTCACCTATCGCGGGGATTACGTTCCAGAGCCCCCCGTGATAGGTGAAAATCCGTGAAGTAGCGACCTTATATTTATTTTATTATTTATATATATTTTAAGGCTTTATAAACCCTTCCCGCACTCTTATAACCTTATCGCCTTATTACGTCCACTTACAACTCATTTTGCGCCCTGGTTAAAGGACACTGCGGCCGTAGATCTTATATTCTTTTCGTCCTTTTTAAATAAAACATATCCAAACCTTTTACCTTTTTGGTAATCGTTAGCATCTTCCGTTGGCGCTTGGGCATGGCCTCTGAAGCAGTAGCAGGAGCAGATTGTTTTGGAGCCATAACGAAGGGCTTGACTATGCACAAAGATAAACACAAAAGATCACAAAAGTTAACTCTTTACACAGCGAAACACGTTGATGCTGTATGAGTGAGACGACACTTCCTGGTTAATGCAGCAGAATCGAAGTCGGTGCACCGTCACTGAGCCAATCAGCACACAGGAACTTAACTGCATGCTCTGATTGGGTAGCTTCTCAGCCATCCACCAATAGCGTCCCTTGTATGAAATCAACTGGGCAAACCAACTGAGGAAGCATGTACCAGAAGTAAAAAGACCCATTGTCCACAGAAACCCGCGTTATATATTTAGATATGCTTACATATAAAATCTGCGATAGAGTGAAGCCGCGAAAGTCAAAGTGCGATATAGCGAGGGATTACTGTAATGGGGTTTTGCCAGTTGTATGGAAATTAGCTGTTGAAAGTTGTTTATAAAGCTTTTTAAGCAATTTCTGATGGTCACCTCAGATGGGAGAAACACTCCTCCATTGATAAATTGAAAGTTCCATTTGTGAAGGGAACCAGATCTTATCCTAGTAATAAGATACCATCCCTCTACATCGTGTAAAATTATGGAAAGTATTAGAAATAAATTAGGAGACTATTTATATGAAAATAATTTACCAAGTAAAAACCAGTATGGGTCTATAAGAGGAAGATCTTACTAAACCAATCTATTTGATTTTCTTGAATTGAAAACTTGTATAGTCGACAAAAGCAAAGCTGACATCATTTACTTAGACTTTCAAAAAGCCATCTGATGCAGTTTTACACCACAGATTATTAATTGTAAAAATAGGAGCAGTTGGCAGCTGAGGTAACTTACAAAGTGAGATTTCAAGTTGGTTAATTGGCTGTTGATATAGAAAGTAGAGGAGAATTCTCCATGTGGGGTGAGGTCCCCAGTATATCAGGGTCTGACCTTGGACTGATTCTTTTTCTAATTTATATTAATGACATTTATTCTGGTATAGTTAGCAGAGTTATAACATAGTTACACATGACCCTGATATTGGAGGGGTAGCAGATACTGAGGAGGCAGCAAAAAATTAAAAACCCTGAATAAACATCAGAACAGGGCAGACAAAAATGCAGTTTACTGTAAAAAAAAAAAAAAGTCTAAAATGCTACATGCAGGAAAAAGAAACATTAATATTAATAATTACAAGATGGAAGATACTGTCTTACAGGAAACAACCTCCATAAAAGAGTGGTTTGTGTTGCTGCATCATTCTTACCATCAAGGCAATCTACACAAATGTAGAAGAAGAATGTTCTCCTCAGCACCATGTATTTTGTGTGTTTAGTAAATTAGAATTTTTATAATAACTATTTTGTAACTTGCCAGTGAGAGACGCTTTGGCTTATGAACTAACAAAAATATGTTATTCCAGGGTTCAGGAGAAATAGTGTCCACATGAATAAAATCTAAGCTGTTTCTTGTTTTCCCTTTCTCAGAGTGAATGTTTCAGGGACAAGGTCACAAGGCTGCAGAAAGTACATGTAGTTTATGCAAAGGCGTCTCTCCTGTGCTTAGCTTTGAGAACACAGATAATGCTTAGCTCAACAGACATATTGTTTAACTTTACTGTTTTGATAAGGATGTTCTTTCTGTCTTATTAATCATGAAATGCTGAATTATAAAAACCCCTCCTAATTTTTTCTCAGTGTTCAAATTGAGCTTTGCAGCAATAAGTTATGCTCTTTTGAATCTCTGCTTACTGTGACTCCAAATGAATAAAAACAAGAATTGAAGAAATATTATCTGCCTGCTTTCAGTGTGCCTTTTTCGTCCACAGTTTTTGGCTCCCAACGTGGGGCAGGAGACGGGCAGACGACTCCCTCAGCGGGTTCGTCCAAGTGGACCGATTTCCGCAGATCGAGGACCAGCTCCGGTAAAAGTTAGGACTGGCCTACCTCGGGCATTTTCCTGCGTGGGGAGTCACTGACCTCCTCCTGACCGAAATGAAAAGCAACTGGACGGGATTTTTCCAGGCAGGCAGAAGGAGTCGCGGTGAGTAGATTCGGGGGATTCCCGTTGGTTTGACTGGTGTGCTAGAAGAAATAGACGTATACGCGGAAAAGGAAAAGGAAAAGAAAGAAAAAAGCATGCGGAAAAAATAGAGAATCATACTGTATCGACATAGAAGGGTTTTAGGGATTCATAGAGAGTGACGGCACAGTGTGAATGTTAGTAAGTCAACCCTTAGGAATTCGAGTAGAAAGGAGCGAGTGGCACGTTTCTAAAAATAAAGAGGAATAGGGGTGAAAGGGGCAGTTAGAGTACGTGTGAAATTTGGAAGAGGGGAGGTCGTGTTTTCCACTTGTCGACTGGTTGATTTCCGGGGACGACAAGTGGAACGAGAAATAATCGGGGATTGAGTTGCTCTCTGTTGAAGGCCTGCCGCTTACTATGGGAAATAAATAGCAAGCCAGTCAAACAGGTCCCCCAGGGTCCTCAAAACCTAATGTTAGAAGGATTATTTTCAGAGAATCACCAGGCTCCTAGTACACCGTCGGGATTTAAGGGCGGGTCCCCTAGAAAGTTTATAGAAAAGAAAACTGGGTTGGATTTTAAAAGGCATGTAAGAAGTGGAATAAGCAGAGGCGTAACAACCTGCTGGCTGCTGAAGTCAAAACACGAAAAGACGAGGAAGAATTATTGCTAGCGTTGCAGAAAATGAAGATAGAGACAGCGCCCAAGCCTGAAAGTAAAAGAAAGCAGACCGAAAAGAAAGACCCCTATACCCCATAATCTGTCCACCCCTTCCTTACCAAAACTCCCCCGCTTCCACCTCCTGCACCCTCTCCTCCAACTGCACCCCTGTTAACAGACGAACCGTCTGGAGCAGGTTTTTATGATGAACAATATCATTATGACCCGTCCTCACATTTTGACCCTGAGGAAGATAATTCAGATCATTCACAAGGTGCTACTGGGTTGCAATGGCAGAAATTAAAAGAGTCATCTGTCTCCCAGCGCACGAGCAGTCAGACCCTCCGCTCTAAACCAAATGAGTGGTTTTATTTCCCCCTTCGGCTCCCCTAAGCCTTCTGGCTCGACATTCTCTTGCCCCCTCATTGAAGTCCCCCAACCCCCGACATGATGCCGCACAACCTCCAGGCAATAATAATCCCACTACTGTAATGATTCACCGAAATTGGGACTTTCAAGAATTAAAAGATGTGGTGTCTGAACTGCCCGACCCCAAAGCAGTCGGTGGACTGCAATTTGTGGAGACGTTACAGCAGCTGGATAACATGTATAAAACAAATGCTGCAGAGTGGACACAGGTGCTCCGTCGACAGCTGAGCACCACATGGGCAACTGTAAATCACGGTGATCATAACGGTGTCCCTTGGCGTTGGAATGAAGGTCCTTTCCTTGCCCAGTGAGAGCCTTTGAAAGGAGCCCTGGCAGAAAAAATATAAAAAGGGCACAAACTGGTCACTAATTTCAGCCGGCTCACTGATTGCAAGATCTGATGGCTAATCACTCTGGGCTAGACAATACAAACGATAGAACTCGTGCTGCAGTGCCTCCTTTCATCTCGGGACTGAGAAGTGACATTCAAAGCAAAGTCTGCACGTCCTGCAAAAGGCTGGAAGACTGCAATGTTCAAGGAAGTCAAGCGTCATGCAGAGCATGCTGACAGACAGACTGAATTAAAAGAGTCAGAGACACAGACCAAACTTTTGGCTGCACAAATAAATTACTATACTGGAAGAACTGACCTGGCTAGGGGGAGAGGACGCGGAAAATTATTTGGAGGTCGAGGGCAAGGGCGCGGAAGAGGACGCGGGTTCCATTTATCAAACCCTAATAATCTTTTTGCTCAGATGCCTAACCCTTCGGAGCAGACGCCAGCGCCATATGCCTGTTACGGCTGCGGTGAACTTGGACATTTCAGACGCAACTGCCCACACAAGCGCCTCTGTCACCCCCTCTCCCTGAGCCTAATGACATTCCTTGGTCCTAAGAATTATCAGGGACCCCAGCCACTTTTTCCAGTTTCCTTTGCTTACTCGTCATGCTGAAACTGCCTTTGAAATGGATACGGGAGCCACGCGCTGAAGGAGGTTCCTGCCTCGACAGATACAGTAAAAGTGCTTACTGCTTCGGGACAGCCTGATATTTTGCTGGTCTCAAAACCTCTGCAATTACAGCTCAGCACTAACAGTTTCATTATTGACTCGTTGCTTTCTGTTAAATCATTTGTGCCCTGTGAAACTGCTGGGATGGGATCTTATGACTTAATTGTTTAACTGAACAAGGATGTTTGCTGCTCCACTCCTAAGCTCCTGTGCCAAAACTTCACACCCCAAGCCCTCTTTTACAGCCTGGACCCTGAACATCTCCCCGCACACCTTCCTCTTGAAAGCCCTTCATTCTTTCCCCTCATGCCTATTTTCCTCACTTACAAGTCCCGGACACCCTGCCTTGTACTGCCCAGAATTTCCCTACTGAAGTGGACACACCTTGGTTAGAATCTTTTCTTTCCTCCAGCACATGCCCTGAAACTTTGCACATTCCATGTATTTTTGTTGTCTACTAAAGCTGTTGCTTCAGTGCACCTCACATATTCACAAAGCGTTTTCTATTTAGGAGATTCGGTTCCCTATGTTTCCTTAGCACTATGGTCCTAAGGGGAAAATGATTATGGAAGGATAGCACACTGTGAGCCACTGGTGATTTTCTCAAAATCTTCCTTCCGCCCGCACCGTGCCCAGTATCCTCTGTCTCCCAAGGCAGAGGCTGGCATCGCCGCCGTACATTCTGATCTCGTGAGGCGAGGAGCGATTATTCCAATTACATACTCTCCAGTCAACTCCCCCATTTTACCTGTAAAAAAGGCTGACGGATCATGGCGTTTTGTTCAAGACCTATGACAAGTTAACTCTGCGGTTTTTCCTAGAACACCTATTGTTCCTAATCCTTCCACTATTCTTTCCACGATACCCCCGTCCGCCCGGTACTTCTCTGTTATTGACCTTGCTAACGCTTTCTTTTCCATTCCCGTGCACCCTGATTCTCAATTCTGGTTTGCTTTTACCTTTCAAAACCGCCGATGGACCTGGACCGTCATGCCTCAGGGATATACTGAAGCTCCTTGTGTTTATGGCCAAGCTCTTGCTCAAATTTAGAAGGCTTTTGGCTGGAAAAAGATAGTATATTGATACAGTATGTTGATGATATAATGGTACGTAGTACTACAACAAAGAAGAAAAAAAAGAAAAGTAAAATGCACATGACACTCAGAAAATTGCTATTCTTTTTAGGTGAAAAATGGCCATAAAAAAGTGTCGAAAGAAAGAGAAAAAATAGATAAAAACTGCAGTTAGTCCAAGCTACTGTTAAATATTTAGGTCATGACATTTCTTGCGATACAAGAGCTCTCTCTAGCGGCCGTTTAACCATCATTCAAAACCTTCCAAGATCGGTCACAAAACAACAGGTTACGTCAGAATATTCTCTGTGGCTGCATAGCTTTTGATGGGAATGTTTTCTTGTTATGGAGTTGTGCTGTGTGTTTCCCGAAATGGATTGTCTTTGTTTGCCGCTGGCACTTGGGTCGCCACGGAAATTAGTGTTTCCTTGTTGTCGCTGACCCGGTTCCGCCATGGACTTTTCCATGATCTGGAAGCTAGCATGTATGTCACCACGGTAAGATGAATTCCTAATTTAAAAGTAGTACCAGCTTGCGGCCTGAGAAGTTGTTTGCTTGTAAGTTTTTCAGGAGGAGCACAGCCTTTACAAAATCTAGCGAACACTGCCATCTGGCTGCATGCAGTGGAATAGCAGGCTGACAAGGCTCTATGTGATTTAAAAAAAAATTTAAAAAAATGCACTACTCTCACTGACTATTTTCTCGTCCATTCACTCTGTTCGTGGACGAAAAGGGGGGAATGTAGAAGAAGAATGTTCTCCTCAGCACCATGTATTTTGTGTATTTAGTAAATTAGAATTTTTATAATAACTATTTTGTAACTTGCCAGTGAGAGACACTTTGGGTTATGAACTAACAAAAATATGTTATTCCAGGGTTCAGGAGAAATAGTGTCCACATGAATAAAATCTAAGCTGTTTCTTGTTTTCCCTTTCTCAGAGTGAATATTTCAGGGACAAGGTCACAAGGCTGCAGAAAGTACATGTAGTTTATGCAAAGGCATCTCTCCTGTGCTTAGCTTTGAGAACACAGATAATGCTTAGTTTAACAGACATATTGTTTAACTTTACTGTTTTGATAAGGATGTTCTTTCTGTCTTATTAATCATGAAATGCTGAATTATAAAAACCCAACCTAATTTTTTCTCGGTGTTCAAATTGAGCTTTGCGGCAATAAGTTATGCTCTTTTGAATCTCTACTTACTGTGACTCCGAATGAATAAAAACGAGAATTGAAGAAATATTATCTGCCTGCTTTCAGTGTGCCTTTTTCGTCCACACAAGCAATTAAAAAGGTTAACAGAATATTAGGTTACATTGTAAAAATGCTGAAAGTGATTCAAGGGACATTATGCTCAGACTGTAATGTGCTACTGAGACTTCATCCAGAGTATTGTGTGCATTTCTGGGGTCTCATGTATAACTTAGCCTTGTGTAGAATTCACACTAAAACATGGCATATGGACAAAACTAGAAATGTGTGTACACACGAAAAAATTTGAATGCATAAAACTGTGCATAAGCTAAGTTTTATGCACTTTCCCTTTATAAATCCCAGTCAACATGAATTTTAAGGCACATGCACGCGCCTACAGCCCAACCCCAACTTTTCCCAGAATTTTGCCTGTTTGAATATGCAAATCAATATAAATAGTCCCTTCCATTAAGTGTTTTGTTAAAAGGCAATGGAAAAAGCACATGTGAAAAAGAAGAACTTCAGACAAATAATAAATGGAGGTCCCGCTCAGTGAAGTGTATGCAAGGAAGAACATACTATTTGGTGGCTTAAGCATGGTGGATGCACTCAAAAGTTCAAGTTCAAAAAGTTGCACAGTGCCCAAAATAAAAAAGAAGTCATTACATATCAAAGTTGAAGTGAAAAGGCGAGTTGCAGGCCCCCCATCTGAGTGTCATACAAAGGCAAATTAGGGCTACAAAGAAGAAAACAAAAAATAGGGACACAGTGAAGAATAAAAGGTCTAGGTCTATGTTTAATCTCAAAATTTCCACTTTAATCTCATAATTTATTTTGTCATTTAAGTAGAACATCAGAAACTTCATCTTAAAATCAATGTTTAATTTAGCAGAGTTTTCAAACCCCATCGTATCTAAAGTAGCAAGTTAAATGCTTTGTATTCAGAGTATTCTCCGATCCAGTCATTAATCTCTTCATGCTTCTTAAATGGGCTTCCTCTTATGCTAACAGGAGTGCTCAGGCAGTGATTACCACACAGAATATATTACATTCATGATATTATTCAGCTCTTTGAACATTTTAGAATATTAAGATGTATACTTTTTATCATTTTCATGGTGAAATGCATTGAAGTGTGTATTAAACATATAGGGGCATGGTGGTGCAGCAGTAGTGCTGCTGCCTTACAGTAAGGGGGTCATGTCCTGGGAGTCCCCTGCCTGGAGTTTGTATGTTTTCCTTGTTGTGCTTTGGTTTCCTACCAAAGACATGCAGTTTAGGGGATTTGATGATGCTAAATTGGCATTACTAGTGTATGTGTGTGCTAGTATTCATGCTGCGATGAGCTGGCACCCTGTCCAGAGCTTGTTTATAGCTTGTTTTACTATCATGAAATTGTTTAGATAGATAGATAGATAGATAGATAGATAGATAGATAGATAGATAGATAGATAGATAGATAGATAGATAGATAGATACTTTATTAATCGCAGGGGGAAATTCACACTTATTCACAGAGTTTATTGTGTGGTGATTGGTTATGTGGGGAAAAAAAACAGAAATCTATCTATCTATCTATCACAATAAAATTGTTTATTAGCATATGTTTTTGCTACAAAAATCACAGAAGTCAGTTTATTTTAGTTTATAATTAAGATTCAATGCTTACAGCAAAGCCTACTAATACCAATCTATTGAGATACTGTAAATTATTTACGCATAATTTGCTTTTGCTTGACTAGTCTAAACTGATGATTGATGTTCTTCCCAGAGGGCATCAACTTTAAGCTAAAGCAGAAATGACAACTATGATTTACAGAGGTTCTTTTTTTTCCTGTCTTGAAAAAGGCTCTTTTCCATCAAACATAGCCTTGATTTTGTTGAACGGTATTTTTAATTTAAATTCTTGGTGGATATACATTCTGTCAGGACTGTCCAATAGTAATAGGAAATAATTGCCCTAATTTACTGAAAAATAGTTTTTCCTGTGTTATGTATGTTTTTTTTTTCCCTCAGTTTTTTGATGATTTTCTGTATAGAAGCCCATTTGCTTCAGTGTGATAAGGTTACCTAACTGTTAACAAGTTGTATACAGGGTATAGGACTTATTTTGATAATGACCAAGCAGTTGCGGAAAGATAACAGAAGAGGAAATCAGACAGGAAGGGGAGAGTTCACATTGTTAAGGGAACAACAATCATTGGAGATGACCATGCCCTGTACATAAGTTATGTCAGTGTCAAGACATTTAAAAGAATCCATTTGAGGAACAGAAGAAGTGAACATGAGCTGCTGGCAGGGGTGATTTAAGGGGATTAGGTTAGATTTATTCCAATTAATCTTTCACTCTGATACAGGTTCATAAGAGTTAAATAACTCAAAAGGTTGTGAAGCAAATCAGATTGAGAATTGCTAAAGAAAAGTTAAATGTCCTTACCTTGCAATGAAATAAGATATCACGTCTGATCTGTGACAAGAAGAGGGGCTAGTGAACAACCTTATCTGGCTAATGTACAGATTCAGAAGGAACAGAATGGGTCAGAATTAATAAGAATAATTGCTGGCAGGGAGAAGTAGAAGGCTTTAATAATATTGAAAGATTCTTAATTCAAACCTAGTTATCTCCAGAACATTCCATTTTTTAGTATAACTTTTTTGTGTTATTCCTCCTTGAACATTTTTTCCATCACTTTTTCTTAAAAATAGGCGAGCTTAAGTTTTAAACGGTAGCCTTCATTTAATGTACATTGGCATTTCTTAATGAAGTTTACCGGTGAGCTGTATTGGTTTGGTAGCTATGATGTGTCACCCAAGCTGTGTGTCACTGATAGCTTCCCATGGAGCTGGCCTAGGAGGATTGTTTTATTAGCTTTCTCTGTTATTCATCTAGTGATAAGAAACTGTGCGGACTCTAGCTGTCACCTTTAATTACCTAAAACAGTGTTCAGTGTGGGAGGATTCTGAACTGCAATTTACCCCCTGTTATCTAGTCAAAATGTCAGGAATAAATATGCCTCAGGTGCTGACACTTGAAAACTATTATATTTCTTGAGAGGCTTGTTTTTATCTTATCCATTCATCCATTCTCACTTTCCATCCTAGAATTCTCACCAAATCATGCATACACAAATAAATTCATCTTATGCTACTACTAGTTAGATAGGAAATCGATGATGGGAATAAAGGGAAAGACTGCAAGAGCGACAATTAGTGGCTTGTACTTATACTTTTATAATGTGGAGTAAGGTTGCTCACAATAGAACAAAGCTGCCACAATAAAGTGTAAGTGAAACATATAACAGAAGGGGTAAAAGTTAAAGACGGCCTTTGAAATAAAGCATCTGCTAAAAACTGTAAAAGCAACTCTGCGGCTGAAACATTTTTATTCGTGAAGAGCTTTGAATAATTGGTACTTTTCAAGCTGCCAGAGGAGGCTTGTGGGCAGAGTGATGATATTATTCCCCTGTCAGTATGGCAGTATGCTACCGTCTATCTAGACAACCCCAACTCTTATCCAAGACTACTTTTGATGAACTTCCTCTGGTGTTTTGTAACATACCAAAGTTTCACCTAATTGGTCTGAATGCTGAGAAAGAATAAGAGCGCACAACTAATTTGTCAGAATCAGATATTGCTGGGCTAAAAGTAACATCCTTTGCTGTTCCACTAGAACCATTTATGCAGGCACACTATAGGACTTGATCTTCGCGTCATTATTAATTATCTTGGTCCTCAATGAGTGTAAAAGTCTACATTTGGAACTGCTTCTCTTTAAGTCCTCTGTTGGACAAATGATGGCAAACACAATTCAGAAAAGTTGTCGCAGGCTGTGGTGGACAATTGATTAGAGTGTTGTATGAGGAAATAGTTGGATCTCAGCAGCTCTAAAGCCAAGAACATACTCATCAATTTTACATCCATCCATTTTCTGCTGCTTATCCGGGTCTGGATTTGGGGGGCAGCAGTCTAAGCAATGATGCCCAGACATCCCTACTCCCACCACCTCCTCTACGTCATCCTGAAGAATACTGAGGCTTGCTCAGGCCAACCAAGAGATATAAATTCTCCAGCGTGTCCAGTGTCATTGATTTTCATCATCAACAAATGCCACTTTCATTACTGTTGATAGGTCAGTTTATACAACCACTACAGTATAAACTTTAAAACCAGAGGTGGGGAAAACAAGTTGATACAAATTTTCTGAACTTCAAATGTGAGTTTTGCTTTTCTGTATCATGTGTAAATATGCGAATCTGTGCAGCAGTGCTACTAATTGCATAACACCATCTATGGGAATGTAGAAGCAGTACGCCTTATTTTTGCTTGTGCAAAACAATGTAATATTTGTAAATTTTTGCAGCTGCTGAAATATAAACTCTTATAATCTGTCTGACTCACTAAAAACTTAAAAATGAGCAGGCTTGCCTATAAAAGTAGGCTACATGCTTTAGTAAGGTCTACTAATCAAGATATAGCCTTACCAAAAAATCTAGCAGCAGGGTTTTAGGTCCGTACCGGCCAACCTACAGAGAAAAAGACATTTACATTCAGAAGCCCAATTTATTCACAAAGTCTTTCATTAAAAAAATAGTAAAAATTGGAAAGCCCAACCAGTGCAATCCAAATCAAATGTAATCAAGTCCAGGACCAAATAACAAATGTCAGTAAATAATAGCAAAAGGTCAAAACCTGGAAAATGACTTACACAGGACAACAATCATCACTGAAGTTGAAGCTAATGTGGAGGCAACCAGTTCATTGACTGCTGCCTTTTAAATAGTTCTGGAGGTGGACCCAAGCTTCATTGCCAGATGGCCCTATACCCCCTTCAGCTCAATATACAAGGTATACAGTACAATGTAGGGCCATTAAGCCGCGGTGATTGGGGTCCAAACTGCTTAACTGCGGCTTAGGTGGTCCGCGGCTTAAATATTTTTTGATAATGCATAAATTACAATAAATAATGGAAAAATAAATGTTTTTTAATCACAATCCTTTCTCACGTGTTGACCCACGACTCTCCATTTTGAAAGTAGCACCGTAGTCTCACGATCACGATATTGCGTGCTGCATATTAAATCGTGATTAACGGTCTTGAAATTAATAATAAATTATTATTTAAGAATAACAAACATATCAAATACATTTAAAACATTTTATTTCACATCTTTTCATAAAAATTACTAAATATTTATTCGTAACATTGCATGGCACAATACAGTATTAAAACAGTAATTATTTGACATATAAATGAAATCACACGCAAGCACTTTTATTACCATCTCACATTAATACATTAACAATGTTATAAACATTTTAATAAAATTTTAATTTTTTTTATTTCCAATATAAAATTAAACATACAGTAATATAATACTTGTTATTACACAATAACAAGTTACCAACAGTCTTTATTTTTTAGTAAAATACGAGGTGATGTCAGGTTGCTTCTTGTTCCTAGAAGCTCTCATCTTGGCATCTCTTATGAGAGACTTCAGCTGTAGTGTCTTTACTTTATCCCTCACACTCTCATAGTACTCTAAGGCCACTTCAAGTCCTTTAACTGCATCACCAGCGGTTCTAGTTGGAGGTACTGGGACAGGATCTTCTTCTTCTGCTTCATCTTCATTGTGGTTTTCTTCAGCTAAAATGGAGGATGCTATTGGGACGTCATCATCTGTGGTGGACCATGCTGCAAGGATTTCTTGTACTGGTACACTTGAGTACTCGTCTTCTTCAACAGTAGTGGGGTTCTCTGTGATGGGACCTCCAAGGGCTTTAGTCCAACAATTTTGAATTGTTTCAGGCTTGATTGCTCCCCAGGCTGACTCAGACAAATACAGTGCTTCTTTAATTCTTACAGTCTTCAGGAACATAGGGACACTCTTATCTTCTTCAACCATGGACTTTATCATCTCCCGTTTATAATTGGCCTTGAACACAGAAATGATGCTTTGATCAGGGGCTGAATCTTGGACGTAGTATTCTTTGGAAGGTAATAAACGAAAATCTTGCCATCTCTGAACTTCAACGTCTCTGCAGGGGGGTGGGCTGGACAGTTGTCTAGAAGTAGGCATGCTCGTGGTTCCATTCCCTTGCTTCTAAGGTGCCTACGGACGTCAGGGATGAACGTCTGGTGAAACCACTTCTCAAAAATTGCTGCTGTCATCCAGGCATTCTTGCTGTGATCGTAGTCCAGTGGTAATGATGACATGTTGATGTTGTGGAAACATCTTGGGGATCCAAACTTGCCAATACAAAGAGGTGTTAGCTTGTGATGACCCGTCCAGTTACAGCAAAATAACATTGTCACCCTGTCTTTGATCTGTTTATAACCTTCTTTGCTGGTCTTGTCTTTCTTCATGGCTAAAGTCCTATCAGGCAGTATTTTGTAGTAAAGGCCCGTTTCATCAACATTGTAAATCATCTCTTCTGTTAGCTGCTGTTCTTCTATGAATTGTTGAAATTTGGGAATGAACTCTTCTGCTGCTACAGTGTCTGCTGACTTAATCTCGCCATTGATCTTTACTTGTGAAATGCCGTGTTGCTGTTTCCACCTTTTTAACCAGCCACTTAAAACTGTAAACTCAGGATCTGCATCGGGACCATGAATTTCCTTGTATAATTTTTCTGCCTGCGCTTGGATGACTGGACCAGAAATAGGGATACCATTGTTTCTAGCCTCACAAATTGCATTAAAAGTTGTTTTGTCTAATTCTGGATCTTTTGCTGTTCTGGCTCTCTTGCGTCTTAAACCACCTTCATCAAGCTCATCAAGAAATGTTCTTAATTTGTTTTCATCTTTGATCCATCCACGTAGTGTTGACTCAGGTACCCCTAACTCTCTGCTTACTTTAATGCGAGTTTCTCCATTTCGTATTCTTTCGATGACATCCAGCTTTTGCTGAACATCATATGAAGCGTGTTTACGTTTATTACTCATGGCGTAAAAATTTTTAAAGCAAATATGATGTGCTCGCTATAGATTCAGAAACTGAAGTGATTTACGTTGGGTTTGTGACTCAGTTTTATCAGATTATCGAATTAAAAATAATACTTTAAATACGAGTCGATTTTTTGCGGATTTACCGCGGATTAACTTTGTAGCATTGTAAGGTGTGAATCGGTTACAATGGCGGCCTCCATAACGCTGACACTCAGCGTGGATAAAACAGATTAATATTTGAATTTCATTGTAAGTTATTTTATTGTTTATTGATAAATAAAAGACTAATCTTCTATAAATACCTCTTTGAAGTTATAAGCCAGCATTTAAATATTTAATCCGCGATAGTGCATAGCATGTCAATCACGGACATTCGAAATGCCAAAATGACAGCTGTCAACACCTGTCTCGAATGTTTGAGAGGCCATGTTTAAGTCCGTACAATCCATAGTGTCAAAAAATTGGGATCCAAGCTTTTTGCGTGGCTTAAGCGAATTCGCAGAATACTGGCCCGCGGCTTAATGGCCCTACACTGTATAACTTAAAAGAGAATTATTAACACAACACAATAAGTAAAGCTAAGTATTTATATAAAAATATTTAACAAAGTCAAAACATAATCAATAAAAATATGTGCAAAAAATGTTTTAAAAACAAACAGAAGAATGCTTAAAATGAAAAAGAAGGATTAAACCCACACTGCACCATAAAACAAACATAAGTGTCATGTCTCAGGCAGGGTTCCTCTCTTGGCTGGAGTTCAAATTCATGTTTTATGTCTCTTTTGCTTCTTTTATTTATTTTGAATATGTGCATCCTTCTTTATTTTTGGTTATGTCTATGTATATAAGCTGAATTTATTATGTTCCCTTTATTTTTGTCTCCCAAGAAGTAGAACCCCTTGCCAATCACAACCAGGAACTGCCCTCAAGCCTTATAAATCCAGTGGGTCTTCCACAGTTCCTGGTGCTTTATATGTGAATGCACTCTGGAGTTGGGAGTTGCAGTATTTGTGTTTTGCTGTGCTTATGTCCTTTGTATATGTTGGAATTTTGACCCTCTTGCTGTTTTTTTGACTGCTTTGTTTGGATTCAGTATTGGAAACTTCGTTCAACTTGGATTGCCTTTGTTACAGGCAATTCCCTTTTTGGCTTTGTGCTCCATGGAGCTTTATTGTGATTGGAGTACCTTTTGTTAAGAATAAATCTTTATAAATCTTTAGCCAGGGTTTCGTAGTGATTTGAGACATACGTTATCTGTGCTATAGAGGGCCAACAAAAGCCAGCCACCACTGCAACTGCAAAATCAACTGCAAGAGCAGTGTGTGACGACGACGCGGGTTCTCTTCACACTCCCATCATCCTTATGGGAGCCCTGAACCCAACACCGTCAGTAGTGTCACCGAGATGAGCTGACAAATGGGGACAAATCTTACATGAAGCCAGGGGATATATTCAGAAAGTGCTAAAGTGCTTTTATTTAAAACAATAATCAAAACAAACAGTGCAGTGTCCAAAGTTCAATAAATAAATCCTTAAAACCAATGTCTAGTGGGGATAAAAACAGTCATCCATACAAAAATAAATAAAATCCAAGGTTAAATGCAGTAGAAGTTAAAAAGCAGTCTCTCTCTTTCGTTCTTCTCCGACCCACCTCCATCACCCTCTCCCCAGCTCACCCATTGTTCGCAGCTGGCGGAGACCAACAGCCACAAGCTCCTTCAGCTAACCTCCGTCTTGGCCTCCATTCGGATGCCACTGCCAGACCGTCAAGGTCAGCTCTCCTCCTGTGATCTTTTGCGCACCCGTAGTTGCTCCTCTGATCCAACGGGAGGACACCTCTCTGCTCACCCCACTCGCTATTTTTCAGTGGGGCGAACTAGCCCCTAGAGCGCATCGACCAAACGCTCCTACACGGGGCCCCAGCACGTGCTATCTCCTCATCCAAGGTGGCCAGATCGTCCTGCTAAGCTGCCATTCATTTACTTAAACCTCAGTTTATTTCACCTCCATTGATCGATCAATACATTCCCCCCCTTTTCCCTAGTGTCAATCCGTATATATACACACCTACCTCTGTGCGCCTCTGTGAGTGCAGCGCCTTAATCACACACCACAGGAAGCCAATGAGGCAATTTAGAACGACCGCACCCACACGTGCAGGTGCGACTTGCTCCAATTACCTCACTAACTCCCCGCGGTCGTGCGATCGCGCCCACGGAGAACGGCACGGCTATACGGATTTAAAAACCTTGCCTTTTTTCGGAAGCCATGGACCCGCTATACCACACAGTGCATAAACATGCACCTTCAATCTACTCCTTTGTTTTCACCACAGAGTGCTTTGAGCCACCTATTCTCAGTTTAGTTTGTTCACTCTCTCAAATCGCAGATTCCACAATAGGCAGTTCCATTCTTTCAACTGTCTCTTGTAAAATTTGCTGTCACTGATAAAGAGCCTGTCTATGTAGCTGATCTGAAGATGGTCTGGAAGTTGCCAAAAACCATACAGAAATTGTCAAACAGCCTCCGAAAGTATACCGATGTCCATTGAGAGTGACCACAAGTTTCCGAGTGTTGTCGAAGGAGCTCTGAGTGAGAACAAAAGTATGTAGTGGACTGCTTCAAGGAAGAAAGGTAGCATGAAATAGGCTACCACAAGTGGAGCTGAAAGCACAAAGCTGACTGCCGTGAGAAAAGCCAAAAGCATTCAGCTCATCTTGCAATTGTCGCCAAAGCACTTTTGATTTAGATTCCTGTGTTTTGAGTCAATGATTCTTATTTGGACTCTCTGGCCTTGATCTCTACATTATATTTTTGTTTCTGCTTTATGATTTGTTGGGTTTAATTTTTTCTTGTTTTCTCCCTTTTAGTGATTCCTTTTTTGTATTCTTTATAAATAATCTTTAAATGTAAAGGGACTTTTCTTTTCAGGGGTTTTGGATATTTTGAATCAGAGGTTTATGGATTCCCTTTCCTTCTTCTGGACATTGTGAACTTTTTGCTTGCTATTTAAAAAGTCTTAGCCACATTTTTAGGCCTGCACAGGGTGGAAACCTGCCATTTGACTTTGGAGCTAAGTGCCAGGGGTGAGGCCTATTGCTCATCCAGCTTTTCTGGGGTTTTTGAGACCTGCTCACCTTTTTAGCCTTCCTTGTGGCAGTAATCATGACAAGTTTTATGTGGTTATTGTGCCCTTTAAATGTAATACCAGTCTTTTCATGTATATTTGATTACATTTATACAGACTTTTAATATATGTTCTAGATATTTGTACATGAGTTGTGTGAAGGTCCCCCTATTACAGTACATCTTTGCAAGAACTTGCTCATTGATAAAAGGACTGGGTACCCCTGTAATGTGTTGGACATTTAGTATGGACATTGCAGCTATATTCTTAGAGTACATTTATGTGGTGACGTGATTTCTAGTATATTTGGATAAATATTGTATGTCTTTATTTGTAAACTAGTCAAAGCAAATGTAATATTAGACAGTGTTTCAGAAGGCATGTTTTACTTCATTGATGAGAATAGTGGTGCATTGATTTACCTAACCAACAATCCCAGTCTTTAGGACTGATCCAAGATGAGGAATTTATGATGAGGGTTGTGGAGCATCAGACCAGCTTGGCAAGAGAAACTGTTTTCGGACTTACACAAGCCTTTATGTTATCCCCTGCAGGAAGGCCATCACTGACTAAACAAAGAAACTGAGGGATAAGTTGTATCTGAGCAGTTTCGTTGGTACATTACCCAGGTAGGGATAGATAAACTAATTCTATTGGTCTAAAATATGGTTGTTTATGATTGGTTTTGAATTGGGGGCCATTCTGTACCATGACATCCCATTGGTATATGAATGGTATAAATTTGGTCACCTTGCCTTTACCTCTCTCTGTCACCATCTGGCGATGAAGAGAAGACCATGATGAAGACAACTGTGCCTCGGCATTCATATTGAGCCAGGTATGTGGCCTGTTTCAATACTCCATTCAAAGGCCATGAGAGCTGCCTATGGATGCAAGATACACTACAACTTAGGCTGCAAGGGTGTGGTGTGCCAATATTCAAATAATATTCTGCTTCCCTAATATTGTCGGGCATTTTCATCAGCAATACATAATTAAATGTGTAACTTAACTCCTGCCTGCTCCTTTATTCTTTTTTTTTTTATTTTTATCAATTATATTGTAATCATTCCGTACAAATAGATCAATTTTTACAAAAAATAGGATTGAAGAACAAATCAAACCCCACCCCTGAGAAGGAGAGCATGGCCAAAGGAGTAATACTTAAGGCTTGTAAACAATAGAGAAGGAAAAGAAATGCGGAAATAATTATTTCTTCTTATTCTAAAATATTATTGATTAGATCCTGCCAGGTTTTGAAAAATTTCTGTACAGATCCTCTAACTGAGAATTTGATTTTTTCCAATTTCAAATAATATAAAACATCGGTTTCCCACTGACTTATCAGAGGAGAGTTAGGATTCTTACAGTTTAACAAAACCAGTCTGCGTGCCAAAGGTCTAGTGAATGCAATTACAGTTTGCTTGTCCTTCTCTACTTCAAGTCCGTCTGGAAGAACACCAAACACAGCTATTAATGGGTTAGGAGGGATTGTGACACCAAGGCTGTCTGAAAGGCACTTCAAAATTTTGGTCCAAAATGATGTTAATTTGGTGCGTGCCCAAAACATGTGACCCAGTGTGGCAGGAGCTTGGTTGCAGCGTTCGCAGGTTGGATCTTGCCCTGGAAACATTTTGGACAGTTTTAACTGAGACAGATGAGCTCAATATATAATTCTGAGTTGAATAATTCTATGTTTTGCACATATGGAGCTCAAGTGAATTCTCTGCATTGCTACCTTCCACTCCTTTTCTGATATATTAATTAAGAGATCTTTTTCCCATTGTCCTCTTGGATCTTTGAAAGGAAGGGACTCTAATAAAATTTTATATATTGCAGAAATGGTGTCTAATTCCTCGAAATTGAGCAATATTTTTTCCAGCCTGTTGGTGGGTATGAGATGAGAAAAATCGGGCAGTTTCTGTTGAACAAAGTTTCTAACTTGAAGGTAGTGAAAGAAATGTGTAGCTGGAAGGTTAAATTTGGAATGTAATTGTTCAAAGGATGCAAAGATATTGTCTATATAAAGATCTCTGAGCAATTTAATCCCAAATTTTTTCCAGATATTAAAAACTTGATATGTTTGCGAGGGTTGAAAGAGGTGGTTCTCTTGCAGAGGTGCCACAGATAAAAGATTTTCCATCTTAAATTGCTTTCTAAATTGGTTCCATGTTCTCAGTGAGTGAAGCACAATTGGGTTATTAGTATATTTGCGATAACTTGCATTTATTGGGGTACAAAGCAGGGAATATAGAGAAGTACTGCAGGATTTTACTTCTATTGTGAGCCAAGCCTGTGTATGTTCATCTATTTGTGTTCAGGTTTTTATGGCTTGCATGTTTGCTTCCCAGTAATAAAACTGAAAATTAGGTAGAGCCATGCCACCTTCTGCCTGAGGTTTTTGTAGGGTCACTCTTCGGATATGTAAATGAGGTTATGGTTGAATCTAATTGCTTGAAAAATGATTTATTGATATATATTGGAATGTTTTGAAATAAAAAAAGAAGCTTAGGAAGGATATTCATCTTAACAATGTTAATTCTTCCGGCTAGAATGAGATGAAGGGTTGAACATCTATGCAAGTCTTACTTAATTTTTTCCATACAGACGGCAAAATTTTGTTGATAAAGAGCTTTATGTTTACTTGTGATATTTACCCCTAGGTATTTAAACTGATCTGCTATGGTAAAAGGTAGGGTGTCCAATCTAATATTATATACTTGTGAATTCACTGGAAAGAGTATACTTTTATTCAAATTAATTCTGAGACCAGAGATCTTTTGAAATTCGGTAAGTGCTGTTAAAACTGCAGGCACAGTGTTTTCTGGGTCTGATATATATAAGACCATATCATCTGTATATAGAGAAATTTTCTGTTCCAGTCCTTCTCTGATAATCCCCTTTATCTGATTAGAATTTCGACAGTGGACCGCCAGTGGTTCAATGGCGATTGCAAACAGCAGTGGTGACAAGGGGCATCCTTGTCTGGTGCCACATTCTAGTTTAAAGTAGTCTGAACAAATGTTGTTAATACAAACTGAAGCTTCTGGACTGACGTACAGTAGTTTGATCCATGCACAAATATTCAGGCCAAACCAAATTTCTCCAATGCAGTGAAAAGTTAGTTCCATTCAATCATATCAAATGCTTTTTCGCATCCAATGATAATAATATCTCTGGAGTGTTTGACTTTGCTGGTGAATATATTACATTAAACAGGCGTCGAAGATTGGAAGATAAGTGTCGGCCACAGTTTGATCCTGTGATATTACCGAAGGCAGTACTTTCTTCATCCTTCTAGCTATAATTTTTGAGAGTATCTTAACATCATTATTCAGAAGTGAAATTGGTCTGTATGATGCACATTGTAACAAGTCCTTATTTTGTTTAGGAAAGACGGTGATTAATGCTTGATGAAAAGTTTGCAGTAGAATTTGATTGTCTCTAGCTTCTGTAAATGTTGCCAATAAGAGGGGAGCTAGCTGAGTGGAGAATTTCTTATAAAATTCTACAGGGTAGCCATCAGGGCCTGCTGATTTCCCGCCTTGAAGTGACTTTATAGCATCTTATAATTCTGATAGGGTCAGAGGTTTATCCAGTTCCTCAGCACTAAAAGTATCTATTTGTGGTATCTATCCAGAAATGCATTAGATTGTGTGTTGTCTTCTTTAAACTCTTCTTCTTTAAAAAGGTTTTATAGTAGTCTCTAAACAAGGGGGCTTCGCCCCCTGCTCGCTTCGCTCGCCTACCCCCGGCGTTTTGAACCCGTGCCCGCTGGGCAGCCGTAGTTTCAGACACGCTTTGTAGGAGCTTGCGTTGTTTTGAACCTGTGCTTGCCCTACTTCTGCGGTTTGAGACGCGCGTTGTAGGCGTATATCCGTCAGTCGAGATCGTTTGGTTTGAACCCGTGCCTACTTTGCCTCCGCAGTTTCAGACGATGGGACGCGTTCTGCGTTTTGTACGATCCCAAGCAGCACATTATTCCTAACTTCACTCCGCAGTAGTGCCACGCACAATATGGCGGTGACGCCTGCGCCTTCACTACGCATTAGTGCCACTCACAATATGGCGGCAATGCCTGCGCCTTCCGTATTATGTCGGGTTTTATCATGCTGTGTAGGTGCCTTGGCCTTTCGTACTTTCCCGCGCCTTCCGACGCGCGATGTAGGCGCCTGCCTACGCTGTGTGGTGTGGACGTTTAACTGTCGTTTTTTCTGCTTTTATATTCTGTATCTCGCTGTGGATGTGTTTCGTGCCTAGGTTTTTTTGAAGCTGTTGCATTCCAGTTTTCATCATCTGTAACCTGCTGTCCATTTGTTTGGCCCCGTACTTTAACCTCTTTATGATGTTTTACTTTGTTTCCTGCTCTGTCTTTTATTTCTGACCTCGCTTTATCCTGCCTGCGGCATGTCAGACGGTTCGTAGTCTCTCCCGTTTCGCTCTGGGGCGGGGGGGGGGGGGGCTTTGTGTGGCACCTGCGCACGTTCGTAATCTCTCCTGTTTCACTCTGGGGAGGGGGGCTTTGTGTGGCGCCTGCGCACTGTCTCCTGCGTCCACGGGCAGGTCCCTGCGTCCATATCCGGTTTACCATTCTCGGTTAGTAATATGGATGTGTGCATTATATTTTTATAGTCAATGATTTCATCTCCATTCGTGTTGGTGATTACTGGGATTGCGTTGCGAACTTCTTGCTTGTGGATTTGTTGAGCTAAAAGCTTATTAGCTTTCTCTCCGTGTTCATAGTAATGATGTCTTGATTTATAAATAAGTTGTTCAGTTTCTTTAGTTGTCAAGATGTTGAGTTCTGTATGCAGAGCCTGCCTTTTCCTATGAAGAGCCTCACTTGGACGCCTGGCTTGTTCTTCATCAATTCTAGCAATTTCGCTTCTTAGCTCTGACACTTTCTTGGTTTCTGATTTATTTCTGTGGGAAAGATACTGTATGAAATAATCTGTCCTCTTAAGAAGGCCTTTAGAGTTTCCCAGAGTGTTCCTGCAGAAACCTCTGAGGGTGTGTTTGTCTCTAGGAAAAAGCTGATTTGTTTGGATATAAATTCTGTAAAGTTCTCATCTGCTAATAGAAGTGGGTTAAGACGCCATCTGCGAGGTGAGTGCGAGGGACATAATGATTTTAGCTCCAAAACTAGAGGTGCATGATCGGAGATAACAATTGTGTCGTATTTTCAAGATTTAATCGTAGGCAAGAAATTATTATCTATAAAGAAATAATCAATTCTTGAGTAGCTATGATGCACTGGTGAGTAGAACGAATACAGTTAGGTCCATAAATATTTGGACAGAGACAACTTTTGTCTAATTTTGGTTCTGTACATTACCACAATGAATTTTAAATGAAACAACTCAGATGCAGTTGAAGTGCAGACTTTCAGCTTTAATTCAGTGGGGTGAACAAAACGATTGCATAAAAATGTGAGACAACTAAAGCATTTTTTTAACACAATACCTTCATTTCAGGGGTTCAAAAGTAATTGGACAATTGACTCAAAGGCTATTTCATGGGCAGGTGTGGGCAAGTCCGTCGTTATGTCATTATCAATTAAGCAGATAAAAGGCCTGGAGTTGATTTGAGGTGTGGCACTTGCATGTGAAAGATTTTACTGTGAGCAGACAACATGCGGTCAAAGGAGCTCTCCATGCAGGTGAAAGAAGCCATCCTTAAGCTGTGAAAACAAAAAAAAACCCATCCGAGAAATTGCTACAAATTTATGAGTGGCAAAATCTACAGTTTGGTACATCTTGAGAAAGAAAGCAAGTACTGGTGAACTCAGCAACGCAAAAAGACCTGGATGTCCACGGAAGACAACAGTGGTGGAAGATCACAGAATCATTTCCATAGTGAAGAGAAACCCCATCACAACAGCCAACCAAGTGAACAACACTCTCCAGGGAGTAGGCGTATCGATATCCAAGTCTACCATAAAGAGAAGACTGCATGAAAGTAAATACAGAGGGTGCACTGCAAGGTGCAAGCCACTCAAAAGCCTCAAGAATAGAAAGGCTAGATTGGACTTTGCTAAAGAACATCTAAAAAAGCCAGCACAGTCCTGGAAAAACATTCTTTGGACAGATGAAACCAAGATCAACCTCTACCAGAATGATGGCAAGAAAAAAGTATGTAGAAGGCGTGGAACAGCTCATTATCCAAAGCATACCATATCATCTGTAAAACACGGTGGAGGCAGTGTGATGGCTTGGGCGTGCATGGCTGCCAGTGGCACTGGGACACTAGTGTTTATTGATGATGTGACACAGGAGTCAGATAAGTTGTGGTCGGTTACAAACTGTGTAATCGTCTTTGCAGTGTTAGATGTCATCCCCCGTGTGACAGGAGTCCTATCTAAGAGTGGATTTAAGTCCCCAGCCATTATAATTGTATGAGTGTTCACATTGGGAATGGATGTAAATACATTTTTTATGAATTCCTTATCATCGACATTGGGTGCATAAACATTTATCAAAATCATTTTACAGTTAAATAAGTTGCCCATGACCATCATATATCTCCCTTCAGGGTCCGATACTACATCTGATGCTACAAATGGAACTGTTCTATGTATAAGAATTCCCACACCTCTAGTTTTCTTTATAAAGCTAGAATGGAACATTTGGCTAGTCCAGTCTTTTTGTAGTCTGAACTGATCCTTGCTTAGTAAGTGGGTCTCCTGTAAAAATACTATTTTAGCGTTTAAGCCAGTTAGGTGAGAGCATACTTTCTTTCTCTTTAATTCGTGATTCAGGCCTTTAACATTCCAGCTCACAAAATTAACTGTCCCATCATGGAGACATTGATTCTGAACTTTTGATGTCATTTTATAGTCTTAACTGGTAGTGAGGCAGTTTTAATCTTAATTTCCGATTTCCCCACGAGTTATTGCCATACAACCTATTGTTGCGTTGATAGTTACAATTATAAGGATTAAAAGGATAGATTAGATATAGCCTGCTCTCCTTCTCTCCCCCCTTATCCCCCACCCCCCATTTTGCCTCCCCACATGAGGCTAGACCCCACTTCACAATGTCCCAGTCCTCTGACAGAGCACGTCCAAAACAAAACAAAACCCCCCCGTTTCTTTATTCTGTCTAATTGTCTAAGGTTACATACAGTTTGTAGAAGGGAAGGGGGTAGAAATTCTATCTGATTACAGAGTGGTAACTGTATAGGGTTTTAGACATTTTATTAAGGTCTACACAATAAAGACCACAAAAGGGGAAAATCGGGTCACTGTAAGACCTTACACAACAAAACACTTTAACTTAAAGACTAGTGACCAGGCCCCCCTCTCCTTTTTTTAATTGGACAATCTATGGGAGCTGTGACTGGAATGGAATATATTTGCAGAAATCCAGACTTTTATTGAAATACATGTGATGAGTCTGACCAAATAGATGTTCTCCAGATATAATCCTGGAACCTGGCCGGGACAAGTACAGTATATCTAATGTACTTTGTTCTCTTCTTTTTGTTGTGACAGAGTCATGTTATGGCCTGTTTTAGTGTATATTTAGAGCTGTTCTCCACTCAGAAGATGGGTGCTATTCATTATGTACCAAATCTGTACATATTTGAGCTTGTGACTGTACTCCATGGATTCAAAACAGTGCCAGCCAGAAAGGAAGGAAAAAAGGATCAGGAGATGAATTTTAACCAGAAATAATAGTGAGAGTTGAAACCAGGAAGTCAAAGAAACTGATTCTGAAAAATGTTATTCTAAAAGGTTTTAGCAAAAGTCAGTAAAACAAGAACATTTAACACTAGAATTACCAGAGTCTACGAAAAAACTCGTAGATCCGGCCCACCTTAAAACTGTTCTCACCTCTCTTTTGTCTTCTAAATGTGCTGATTAAGACGAGCAGCAAGCAGCCAGCTATTCCATCCCCCACAGCCGCAGAACGTTCACTAAGTTTTCCTAGCTCATGCCTTGTTTGATTATCTGGGAGTGACTGAAGTGCTGGAGTTTTAGAGTGGAAATAATAGATCACTATTTGGAACACACGCATTTCATGTGTGTTCCATTTCTACTGTAATCTGTGTAAACACATTTTTAAAACAGAAACATTTTTCATATTTCAGTAGTAAATGACAAAATGTAGGCATAAACTATATAATGTATGAAGCCTGAAGGCCAAAGATCAAGTAAACACTTTCACAAAAGATTCAAGGAATAGACAACAGCTTCTGTGGCGTAGCGGTAAGATTTGCTGACTTGTAATTAAGAGTCCCCGGTTTGATCCCCACTCACTCCTATATTTGCCGTTTTCAGTAGTGAGCTGCTCCTTTGTTAATATTATACAGTACACACATACATTTGGTTTGTGTCTGTAACACACGGTGTGCATTTATAGGACTTGTAAAAGTTACCGTTTTTTTTTAACTTTTATTCTCTCTAAATCATGATCACAATACATACTACCGCCACCCCAACCCAGGGATCTGACGCTGTTATTTTTTATTTGAAACGGAATAACTGGAGATGTGAGTGGTGTTTTGAGACAATGGAACTGGACATTCTCTCATCTGGAGAGATAAAAGCTGACAAACAAACGCTGGCGAATCTGCCTTCTTCGTATCTCACCGTCACTTGATTTTTTTTTATTCAGTTTTATTGAGTGTTCCTGCTCATGCTGAATTAGTGTGCACCTTATGGTGTATGATGTCAAAAAAACACAGACGTAGGCTATATATAATATTTGGAATTATTCGTTTTATAACCTGTATAGTACATTTCAGAAAACTTTGTGGCACGGATGCAACATTATTCATATTCATTCGCATAGCATCTTGCGGTTTGTAATCAGTGACTGCGTGTTTTTTTTCCCCGATCTTGCCAGTCCCCACATGTTGAAGTATGCTGTTTCTTTTGTACTCCAGGACATGCTGAGGATAGAATAGTACAGAGCAGTAAGTTCAGCGCTATATGCAATCATCAGATTCAAATGTTAACTGTTCACTCACACGCAAGGATAGTCTTTCCAAATTTACAACGTGTGTACCTGTCACAATGTACATGCTTCTCTCTATGCTGTGGTTCCTATTACACACCTGAAAGAAAGAGACAATATATGTGAAAACATCATCGCACTAATGCAATATTATTTGAAAACGAACAGCGTCAGATCGGGTGTGGATTTATGTTGACGCTATTATTGAAAGAAAAAAAGATCAACATGTGCGTTGATCCTGCAGCACTGAATAAGCTCACGCGCTGTAACATCACCACCCCCCATCTGACTCTAAGTAACAGCGCAAGTACAGACGCAAACCAAGTGTGATCAAGAGTGTCCGGTTCGATCCCCACTCACTCCTATATTTGCTGTTTTCAGTAGTAAGCTGCTCTTTTTGTTAATATTATACAGTACACACATACACTTGGTTTGTGTCTGTACTTGCGCTGTTACCTAGAGTCAGATTGGTGGGGGATGTTAGAGCGCGTGAGGTTATTCAGTGCAGCAGGATCAACGCACATGTTGATCTTTTTTTTTTTTCAGTACATGTGCCTTCCCTGTTTATTTACTGTATATATCAAGTGACTTTTCTGCCTGTCTGTCTCTCTATTACGCAGTGCTCTGTCTGTCTGTGTTATGGATCTTAAAAATAACAGTTATAAGGACACTTGTTTATGTTAATTGCAGTCTCAGTTGTTAAAAAATATTTTAAAAGGAGCATCCCACATGAAAATATAACGATCTCATTAACTGACAGTACATAACAATTTATACATTTTATGTCCGTTTGAGGTTAAAAAGAAAAAAAAAAAGAACACTTTCTCCTCAACGGGGAATCGAACTCGAAGTTCTCTGAGAGACAGTAAATCTGCTGCGCTCTGAGACAGCAAATCTTACCGCTACGCCAAGGAAGCTGTTGTATTGTTCTGGAACCTTTTGTGAAAGTGTTTATTTGATGTTTGGACTTCATGCTGCTTCACACATTCTATAGTTTATGCCTACATTTTGTAACATTTATTACTAAAATATGAAAAAGTTTCTGTTTTAACAATGTGTTTACACAGATTACTGTAGAAACGGTACACACATGAAATGCGTGAGTTCCAAATAACGACCTATTATTTCCACTCTAAAACTCCACTTCACTCCCAGATAATCAATCAAGACATGATCTGGGAGATGCTCGTGCACGTTCTAAGTTGGTGGGGGGATGGAATAGCCGGCTGCTTGCAGCTTATTTTTATTGGCACATTTAGAGGACAAAGGATGCTGGTGGAGCGGTGCGAATGGTTTTAAGGTGGGCCGGATCTACGAGTTTTTTCGTAGACTCTGGTAATTCTAATGTTAATGAAAAATAATCAGCTTACTGTTTGGTGTGTATCCGTAATCTTGGACAAAGTGTGTTCCAGATGCTGCCCTTTATATGGTGACAGAGGTAACATCATCATGTGTGACGTCTCTGACCATGCCCCCTAGCAGCAGCTCATTATAGCAGTGACTCAATAGAACTGGAGTGGCCATTAAAAAGTAAAATGGCAACTCAAAGTTTATGAAACCGAACATGACTAAAATGTAACCTTCTTCAAAACTAATTACATGAAGAAACTAATAGATTCTGACTGTTTGTATTTTAAAAACATATTGAAATCCAATTCTGAATCAAAACAAACTCACTTAGAATAACATGAAAGATGTCTGAAATGGACTGGGTATAATGACAAGACTCAAGCAATCCAGGGCTTAAGAATTTGAAAGGGATGTAGACACTGCTAATGTCCTAAACAATTTTTTATAAGAATTTCCCTGCCACTGCCACTATCTTCCAATGATCAGCCTTTCCACACCTTCCTTGCTACATCAACAACTCCTGCCACGTCACCTGAAATGGCCAGTGACAAGTCCATCTCTGACCATCAGTGTGTACTAACTATAACTGAGGACCAAGTAAGGGGACATCTGAGGAAGCTACACACATGAAAAGCTATGGGATCAGATGGAGTCAGCCCTTGAGTTCTTAAGGCCCGTGCTGACCAACTTTGTGGTGTCCTCCGTCACCTGTTCAGTTTGTCCCTAATGTTTCAGAAAGTGCCACTTCTGTGGAAAACACCCAGCACTGTTCCTGTTCCAAAGATGTCACTCACTTAGTGAGTATAGACCAGTGGCACTTACGTCTCACATCTTGAAGACTTTTCAGAGGTTGGTCCTGGACTATGATTCCTCGTGATAGTCCACCTGGACCAACTGCAGTTTGCCTTCTCGGATAAAGATTGGAGTGGAGGACACAATTATCCATCTGCTTCACAAGGTTTATTCTCACTTGCACAAAACTGGCAGCATTGTGAGGATTACGTTTTTTTATTTCACCTGTGTCCTCAATACTGAGAACGCAGAAAAAACATTATTAACTGTAATGTTTATAAGTATCCATCTATCCATCCATTATCCAACCTGCTATATCCTAACTGCAGGGTTGTGGGGGTCTGCTGGAGCCAATCCCAGCCAACACAGGGCACAAGGCAGGAAGCAGACCCCGGACAGGGTGCCAGCCCACTGCAGATGATTATAAGTATTAACTCATAAAATACCAATGACTGTATTTTGTATTAATCATGCTGCAGAGAACTATATGATTTTATACTTCTATATGATTTGATCTGCATTTAGGTAGGAAAGGAATTATGTTTATGCACAGAATATGAGACTGATTTAATTCTTCTATGTGAAAGTGCTAACCTCTTGATATTAACAGAACACCCTGTGATATTATGAGTCAATGTGATCGTTTTCTTCACTCTTGCTTAAAAATATAAGAAAATTGTCATTTATGAATTAATAAATAAGGATTATTAATCTAATCAAACAAATATAATCTAATGAAGATATTAAAATTATAAGAATGGAATCTCTTTATAACTAATGCAATGAACTTTAAGAAAACTGCTTAAAATGGGTTTGTGTGTGTGTACTGAGAGGTCACAGTCTTTAGATAATGTAGGCGCCTGGTACTGCTTTGTTTTTCTGTACTCCTATGTCATAAATTAAGATGTCCCCTAATCTATGTATGACCTCAAAATGAACTGTTATGTTTTTTTTCTGATCTCTCTTTGGCTAATGAACAAGCTAGGTGATAAAAGGGTGAACAGTTTTTTCTGTTTTCAGTCTGCCCAAAACTCAAATCAGTTAGCTGAGCCTGGGGGTTGGGGTTGGTGGGGGATTGGGCAGTCTCACAATCTCTCACCAAGAATAAAAGAATAAAGAAATTGTTTTTATTAAAATTGGTTTTAGACTCCCGTTGTTGATTTTGACTTCAGCGCTCACAATACCATTCAGCCATCTGTGATAAGGAGTAAACCCAGAGATATGTTGGTGGAGGTGCCTGTGGTGTCCTGGATAATGGACTATCTGTCAGGCAGATCACAGTTTGTGAGACTCAAGGACTGCGTCTCTGACATGATGTGAGCAATATTGGAGCCATCCTGTCTCCTTTTCTATTGTACTTACTACGAACAAATCGGACTATGAATATAACACCCTGTCACGTCACTTGCAGATATTCTCAGATGATTATGCACTTATGGGGTGTATTGATACTGTAAGGCAGATGCAGAGTCAGGTGAGAACTTTGTATCTTGGTGTAGAAAGAATTGTCTGCAATTTAACATCAGCAAAATCAAGGAACTGGTTGTCGACTTTCGCAGCACCAAAGAGCCTTTATGTTTGGTCACTATTCAGGAAGTGGATGTAGAGGTGGTCCAAACTAATGACAGATTAGACTGATATTGGAACACAGAGGAACTATATAAGAAAGGGCAGAGTGAGCTCTTTATCCTCAGGATATTGTGTTCCTTTAATGTTAGAAGTGACATCCTTCACATCTTCTACAACTCTGTGATGGCCATTGTAATTTTCTAAACTCTTGTGTGCTGGGCTGGTAACATCACTTCAAGAGAGGCCCATTGAATCACCAAATTAATTGAAAAGGCAGGCTCAGTTAAAGGATGCACTCTGGACCCCCTGGTGGTCATAGCGAAGGAGAGAATTAAAAGAGTGCCATTATGTACAATGCTGCACATCCTCTCTGTGACACACTAACACTGAGTACTTTTAGCCAACAAATTGTTCATCAGAAGTGTGTCAAGAAACACTACTGGGACTCCTTCATACCAATTGCAATATGTCTGCATAATGACTCATTGTGACTGTGACAGTCAAGTCCAAACTTTTCTTTCTTTTAATTTTCTTGCATTATAGTCATTCCAGTGTGTGTTCAGACCAAAATGTATATTGTGTATACTGTGTATATTTATTTATCTTCTATCTTCTATCTGAAACAAAATGTACAAAAAGAGAACAGAATTTTTAAAGTTGCCACATCATAACAGTGTTAGTGATGTGTTTTTTCATCAGAGTCTGCAGTATGAAGTTGCTAGTATTTGATGGTATTATTACTTTTATGATAGGCTGTTTCTACTTAGCATAATCTATTTCTTTTTTGGTTACATGAAATATTGTGACTCTCTTACCAAAATTCAATCTTTATGTGTAAGTTGCAGTGTTGTTCTGATTTCTTCTTTTTATTTATCCTGTAACATCTAGCTGAATATTTTTCCTAAGATTATTTAGGGTGAGCTTTACAGTAGTTATTGTGTTCTTCTTGGTAGAAGAGATTTCCACTGCTGTAGACTTATGAGCGCTGGTGTACCTCATACAGCCTGTTCCATGTTTGGAACAGTTGCACGAGTTGGCAGATGATCTTCTGGTCTTACTTTCATGTCCTGACTCTGACTCCAAGCACACTACTGGAGTCTTTTTTTGTAGCATTTATTAGACCTCCATCTTTGGAAGGCTTCTTCAAGAGACCAGCTGTAATTCATTATTAATACACATCAGATGCTATCATAGTCATGGAGAGTTAACAATACAGTATATATTAGATTTGGCCATCTACATAGTACAGCAGTATTGAATACAGGGATCTCTCTCAGGCAAGTCATTTCATATAAGAGGAAGATAATTTTTGTCATTATCATAAAATCGACATTGTTGTAATGGTGTTGGAATATGGTGATTGTGCCTGCTTACAGCTTGCTTCCTATAATTCAGCTCAGGGAAAGACAACTTCATATTTTCTCCTCGAGGCCAGTACTGATGAAATCATTTATTATTGTTAGCTGAAATAAAGGAGGTTTCTCTGGGCACAATTTAAAGATTTTTAAATTGACAGCAGGGGGAAGCTAGCTGAATAAATCAATCCAGTAATGGTTTCCTTTTAAATAATACGTCTCAAAATAGATGAAGGACATTCTCTGCAACCACTGCATTTGAACATGAGCAGCTTTCCATATCTCAGTAAGAAACTGTTCAGTTCATGCAGGATAATCTTCAAATGGATAGACAGGAAAAAGAATGAAACCGTATGTTTTCATTCGCTTGCTAAAATATAGTGTTCAGAAGAATGATCCGTTTTTCATCTCTGAGGGGGCTGTTGCCACTTTATTTTACTGCAATTAGAGCTTTCCATCTGTAAACCTCATTAGTTAATTTCAATGTGAGGTGACAGCTTGTTTTCCCCGCGGCACAGAGGAGGAGCAGAGGTGGGTAGAAATTGTTCTGATGTTTTGACAGAAACGTCTCACTATCTTGGGAGTTACCATTTTGCTCTTTTAATCGGTAAAAAGATATTTTGTGGTTCTGAGAAAGGTAAATTGAGAATGAACCTGTGATCTTCAATTAATGATACTTAATTTCAGGTGTTGCTTCTCTATTCAGCTAGTGCTGCCAATTTGGAATCTGAATTAAATGCTTCTGTGATCATACAGTATTAATCTACCACAGTTCATTTTTTTTTAATGGCACTTTTCTTGAATTTAAACTTGAGTTTCTCACTTAAAACTTTTTCATGCTTTCTTTAAATAATTTGTGTGCCTTCAGTAAAACATTCATATGGTTGTATAACTGTAAAATTATAAATATATTTTTTACAACACCATCTATCAAAATAACTGATTTGCTTGTGTCAGTCTAAAACAGACTATACAAAAAATATGCATATGAATTCTGTAATATCCGGTTTCTAAAGAAAGAAACTGCATTAAATGAGTCTAGTTCCACTCTTCGTAACAACACAGTGTTTTCATATTTTTTTTACCTGAACTACTTTTTAAGTAGAAGATAATTTTAAATTTTGAATATGTTTACTGGCTGAGGTTAGCACTGTCCTGTATGAATCCTTAGATTTTCCAACAAATGCTGCTTAGGCTCTATTCCCCACAATTCTTGACTGGAATGATTGGGTGAAGATAATGGCTGAAATGAGGGGTGATATCAGTGGTACCATGATTGACATACTGTATGTAGTGATAATAAGTGACAGTAAAGATTTTAATTGCGATTCAAGGACCAGCAGGTAAAACATTGTCAAAAATGAAAGAAGGGTCAAAACCAGGAAGACTAAACCAGAATCCTAATAACTACAGGTAGACTAAACTTGTAGTCAGTAAATGTTCCAAATATTTTCAACATTTAAAGCTGCAAAGCCAAAATTTCAAAAACAGAAAACTAAACAAAATGCTGTGTGGCAGACAATCGAAAGACCATGTCAGCAGTTTGGGGCATTTACTGTTTAATCAACAACAAAATTTGGTCCCAAATGGATATTTAACACTAGAATTACCAGAGTCTACGAAAAAACTCGTAGATCCGGCCCACCTTAAATCGCTTCTTAAATCCGTTCACACCTCTCCGCCAGCGTCTTTTGTCCTCTAAATGTGCTGATAAAAGACAAGCTGCCAGCAGCCGGCTATTCCATCCCCCCTCCGACTTAGAACGTGAACGCACTTTTCCCAGCTCATGCCTTGATTGATTGTCTGGGAGTGAACTGGAGTTTTAGACTTGAAATAATACATCGTTATTTGGAACACACGCATTCCATGTGTGTACCGTTTCTACAGTAATCTGTGTAAACACATTGTTAAAACAGAAACTTTTTCATATTTTAGTAATAAATGTTACAAAATGTAGGCATAAACTATAGAATGTGTAAAGCCCGAGTTCCTAAGATCAAATAAACACTTCCACAAAAGCTTCACACACCATGCAACAGCTTCCGTGGCGTAGCGCGCTAAGATTTGCCTCTCAGACCGAGTAGCTTTTCTCTGCCTCACAAACATGAGTTCAATTCCCCGCTGGGGATAAAGTGTTACTTCTTTTTTTTCTTTTTAACCTCAAACGGACATAAAATTTGTAAATTGGTATGAACTGTCAGTTAATGAGATCGTTATATTTTCATGTGGGATGCTCCTTTTAAAATGTTTTTTTAACAATTGAAACTGCAATTAACATGAACAACTGTCCTTATAACTTATTTTTTTCAAGATCCATAACACACAGACAGACAGAGCACTGCGTAATACAGAGACAGACAGGCAGAGATATACAAATAAACAGGGAAGGCACATGTACTGAAAGAAAAAAAAATCAACATGCGCGTTGTTCCTGCAGCACTGAATGAGCTCACCCGCGCTAACATCACCCCTCACCCGATCTGACTCTCTAAGTAACAGCACAAGTACAGACACAAATCAAGTGCATGTGTGTACTGTATAATATTAACAAAAAGAGCAGCTTACTACTGAAAACGGCAAATATAGGAGTGAGTGGGGATCGAACCAGGACTCTTGATTACACTTGGTTTGCGTCTGTACTTGCGCTGTTACTTAGAGAGCCAGATCGGGGGGGGAGGGATGATGTTAGAGCAGGTGAGCTCATTCAGTGCTGCAGGAACAACGCACATGTTGATTTTTTTTTTCTTTCAGTACATGTGCCTTCCCTGTTTATTTGTATATCTCTGCCTGTCTGTCTCTGTATTACGCAGTGCTCTGTCTGTCTGTGTGTTATGGATCTTGAAAAAAATAAGTTATAAGGACAGTTGTTCATGTTAATTGCAGTCTCAATTGTTAAAAAAATATTTTAAAAGGAGCATCCCACATGAAAATATAACGATCTCATTAACTGACAGTGCATACCAATTTACAAATTTTATGTCCATTTGAGGTTAAAAAGAAAGAAAAGAAGTAACACTTTATCCCCAGCGGGGAATTGAACTCATGTTTGTGAGGCAGAGAAAAGCTACTCGGTCTGAAAGGCAAATCTTAGCACGCTACACCACGGAAGCTGTTGTATGGCATGTGAAGCTTTTGTAGAAGTGTTTATTTGATCTTAGGAACTCGGGCTTTACACATTCTATAGTTTATGCTTACATTTTGTAACATTTATTACTAAAATATGAAAAAGTTTCTGTTTTAACAATGTGTTTACACAGATTACTGTAGAAACGGTACACACATGGAATGCGTGTGTTCCAAATAACGATGTATTATTTCAAGTCTAAAACTCCAGTTCACTCCCAGACAATCAATCAAGGCATGAGCTGGGAAAAGTGCGTTCACGTTCTAAGTCGGAGGGGGGGATGGAATAGCCGGCTGCTGGCAGCTTGTCTTTTATCAGCACATTTAGAGGACAAAAGACGCTGGCGGAGAGGTCTGAACGGATTTAAGAAGCGATTTAAGGTGGGCCGGATCTACGAGTTTTTTCGTAGACTCTGGTAATTCTAGTGTTAAAGGACCAACTTTCCAGTAGGGGCATAACTAAATTGCATGCTTCTCGGGGGGCATCATCTTCTGTTTACTCCGCCTCTTGTATAGATCCAGTTAGTAGAAGAGGTGGGGTCAGCATCATGAGAACGGAAGTAGTGCCTTTGTTTGTCTGGAAAATCGTCCTCCAGTCTGAGGGAAACAAAAAAGTTAAGTATGATGTAATGGTCTTATCTTTCCCCATACCTTCCATTTCAGAGCCAGGCAGTTGATTTTGGAACTATCCACAATCTTGGACAGAGTGTTGTCTACAACATTGACCTTTATGTGGTCATAGTGATGACATCATTACATGCGATTATCATGACAATGCACCCTAACAACAGGTCATCAGGTCACAGCGGCAGCTTAACAAATCTGAAGCACCCTTTAAAAAACAAGATCAAGGCATGCAAAAATGATAATTTTGTTAAAATGAAACCCATAAATGAAACACTAGAACATAAAACAACCAAAGGATAATGCAAAATAAAATAACAACTAAACATAATCATAACAACACATAGAGAAGCTTTCCTGCCTCACCACTCCAGCCTGTAAGATGTTTACTCATTTTTTCCAGTGGCTGTGTGGGGTTTCTTCAGTGGTGCCATTTCCTCCTTCGTCTCAGAGACATACTGCTAAAAATAAGTAATTAATGAGTGTAAATTGAGCCTCCATAGGTATCCAGGGCGGCTTCATCATTTGCACCACTGCCTGCTGTGATGGGCTTGAAGCCGATTGGATTGATTCCATCATTAATTGGAAAGAAAATTGGAAGAATGGAGAAGGACTTTGGAAGACAGAGTGTTGAAGATAAATAGGAAGAAGATAGAATATATGATGTTTAATGAAGGCCAAGATTCGATACAATACAATACAATAGAATTTATTTTTGTATAGCCCAAAATCACACAAGAAATGCCGCAATGGGCTTTAACAGGCCCTGCCTCTTGACAGCCCCCCAGCCTTGACTCTCTAAGAAGACAAGGAAAAACTCCCAAAAAAAAAATCTTGTAGGGAAAAAATGGAAGAAACCTTGGGAAAGGCAGTTCAAAGAGAGACCCCTTTCCAGGTAGGTTGGGCATGCAGTGGGTGTCAAAAAGAAGGGGGTCAATACAATACACAGAACAAATCCTCAATACAGTATAAAAATAAAAATTTTAGAAGTACGGAGCAGAATTTAACAGTAGATATCACATAAGAAGATTTGGATATATTTAGAGTCCTGGAGACCTCATCCATCAAGCTGCCTCCCCCATTTGGCCATTCCACGGCTGAAACAGTGCTGGGCCAGCCAATCCAATGAAAGGACCCCTCTTTCCCACGATTCCTGCGATCCTCCATCAGGGATGGTTTTACCTTAGGTAGGCGAAACAACTTGACAGGTGGGCCATGGCACCAAGTGCCACAAGTTAGCCTGCAGGGAGAATCATTGAAAAGATGGACAAATATAAATATCAAGGATCAGTGGTAGCCCGAGATGGAAAACTAGATGCAGAGATAACCCACAGAGTGAGTGCAGTGTGGATGGAACAACTGGAAGAAGGTATGAGGAGTATTGTGTCAATGTCAATTTATTTATATAGCACATTTAAAACAACTTAGGAATGCTGTGGCCAAAGTGCTTTACAATAATAGAATATAAAAAACATACAATTAACATAAATAACATAAATAGAAATAAAATAAATGAACATAAATAAAATAAATAATAAATAGAAGTATGATAACATAATTGTGTGATTGAAGAATGAAGGCAAAGGTTAAAGATAAGATTTTTAAGACGGTGGCAAGGCTAGAAATGATGACCGGGGTTGAGACATGGGCAATAAAAAGGGAGCACAGGAGAAAAAAAAGATGTGGCAAAAATGAGAATGTTGAGATGGATGTGTGGAATTACAAAAGGAAAGAATAAGAAACGAGACAATCAGAGGTACAACAAAAGTGGAAGATACTGTATATCTAAGAAAGTATAGGAAGTAGGTTGAAAGTGGTAAGGACCCGTAGAGAGGAGAGACAATGAATATATGAACAAAAGAGTGATGGGAATCAGGGCTGTGGAGTCGGAGTTGAGGAGTCCCAAACTACAAGATGTCCAGTGTGTAGTCTTGTGCTGTCTTTCCTACTGCATGGGGTGTCACAGGCCAAAGTGGAGGTGAATGAATAAAATAAAAGAATATTTGAAGGAAAGGAGTTTGACTGGCGAGGAGCAGTAGGATTGAGCCTCATGGGGAAGGTTGATCAAGCACACAGGAGTGGGAAAAGATAAAGAGGAAGAAGCTGGTGTGATGGGCTCCAGCTACCTACAGCAGTGAAATAGAATATCTGAGAATTAGGATATGCACCAATATGGAGGTGCATAGGCTAGCACACCCACTTTACATCTCCACGAAACAGGATTTGATTTCCAATCAGTTGAGGTTTCCCAACACATCCAAAAAAAAAATCTGCATAATAAGATGATTGGCAACTCTAAACTTGCTGTGTAATAGACTGCCTGCTCCCCAAAGTTTTTTATGCTCACTGCTGCTGGGGTAAGTTCTGGACATGGGAAAAGGTCCAGAAAATGTGTGGATGGAGGTGATACCATTGTCTTCATCTGGAAGTGCAACTGGAAATGAAAAATAATGATAAAGAATAACATGTTAAGGATCTACATCATTCTTAATGTTTCAAAAAGGCTTCTCCTTACACTAGAACATATTTTATAGTATTATTGTATAAATAATATACAGTATACCGGAAAATCTTTGCTTTTGCATTAAAAAACAGAATGCAATATGACGTGTCCTTCAAAAAAAAAAGAGGCAAAATTCATTCTAAATAGTTTACCCACCTTAGTTTTACCAAATGCAGTATCTTTTTATAACCCACCTATTTTTAGATGCCAATTTGAAAAGGTCTCTTTAAGTCACATTGTTCACGTGTACCTTTGTCAGTAAACAATGCATTTTTAGATCTGAAATTTCATGAAATGTATGCTTTGATGTAAAAAGTACAAATGGGTACAGTAAATCTTGAAATATCAATGAATTGCAGGGGTCCTCTCAAATATGTACTGTGTGATTATGGAAACAACACAAGTATCACCCCTGGAATAAAAATTGTGAGTATAAAATGCTATCCAGCTGCTTTACTTTAATGTTTCATTATCTAAACAGCACAGAATGACATTGTAACTGTTCTTGACTGAAGTCTTTAATATTCTCTTCCTATAGACTTGTAGCATTTGTCACATTTCTAACTCCATTGACAGATGTGGGCATCTGAAAGTTTTATTAAAAGGTGAAAGTCATTCATTACTTTCCTGAAACATCAATGGCAAGAATTGTGCCTTTTTAGTTTGCCCTCCTGTACCAATTTCTACATTTCAAATTCAATGCTCCTGAAACAATACAGTTTACAACATCTCCTTTAATTCTTCTAAGTGGGGTGTATTCGGTACCTGAATATTCCAGGTACCAATTTGAACGTGAATATTCAAATCAGATTCAAGAATGTGAAAACATGTGATGAACTACAAAATTCCAGTATATTTATCTCATTGTGTTGCATGAATATGATTTGACTAGAATATCTTGCTCCAGCATACTTTTAACATACGCCTTTGAAGCACTTGCAGTTTAGTTGTGGAGTACCTGAACATCTGCACCAATATGGGACGTCTTTGGCTGAAGTTGCTACAGTTAAAAAACTCTCCAAAGCAGCTAAGGGATGTTTACCTTTAACTTTGCAGAAATGCTGACAGTCCCTTTTAGGTCCTAATGTGAGGCAATGAAGAGATTCTGTGGAATCAGTCATTGACAGAATTAAGACATTGTGGGTACTCCCAGACTCCTTTGGCACAAAGTCTGTAAAAGCACTTAGTGAGTGCAAAATCTCTTGGGCTGTAAGACATTGACTTTATGAATGGGTATGTGCAACAGCCCATGCAAGTGTTAGGTGAGCTGGTGGTCAGAAACACAAAATGTAATGAATGTTCTTCAGTGTTGGCTTTCTTTTTGTACTGCAGCTGTATTATGTCTATAAAAACCTAATATTGTGTTTCTACTTTAGCATTAAAGAAAAGAGCCCCAGTTACAGTAGCAGTCTTCAATCCCTGTCTTTCCCTTTTTTTCTCGCTTCTTCATATAACCGGTTGCAACACAGAAAATGTCTCTGTTAAAGTGATGTGAGCTAAGCAACCTTAGAACAGCAAGTTTTTTAAAGTACATAGAAGAATCAACAACTTCTCTGTAATTATTAAGAGTCTAAATTATTTAAATGAATTTAACAATTTATCTGTAAAATATCATAAGTGATTTATTGCATTTCATCATGAAAATATTCAAATTGCAACCTAAACCTGAGTATTCCAAATGCTCAGAGAGCTGTCCTAACGTGAATTTAACATGTTCTGTGCGGTGACCGCTGCCTATACCTACTGTCAGCACAGGAGGAAACCTGTTTAAGAAGAACTGGGCCAGGGAGCACAAAGATTACAAAGAATTTAACATGCTACTTTACTTACAATGGGGTTCAAGAACGAGTCTTAAATTGATGATTGATATTATGATGGAATTTATGATGTTCTTTTGGGAAATGCACCCCAGAGTCATTACACATCTTTTCTGGGAAATCACCACTAAATAATCAGAGAAGAACTTAATGCAGGCTCCCACATAGACGATACTGAGCATGGTATGGATCTCAGCTAATATGTGTTATCTATCAGCATACTGTAAACACTTTGGAAGAATCTAATCATTTGGTTCCTTTCCATCACTGAAGTTGTGCTGTTTAACTCTGGGAACCATTTCAGTCAGAGTTTGGAGTGAGAAGTAGTTTCATCTTCTTTCTCTAAGTTTTCAAAAAGGCCTACAATTTGTAAGTTTTTGTCCTTTTGGTCTGCCAGCTTAAATGTACATGCATCACTTTCTCTATGTATTGGCCCAATTTCCCTTGCCGTATTGTGAAACACTGGAGTATAAAGAGTGAATCTTTTGCTCCAGCAGGCTATTTAGTATTTAGGGTTCTAATGATGGACTAGTTGAGAAGCAGGGCCGTTGAATCAAAATCTGTAAAATGCCATCACCAACAAGATACCATGTAGTCCGAGTACTTTTTAAAGTAATTAGTAAAGCAATACTTATTTTATTTAAGCAGAAATACTTTGTTAACTTAAAAGAAAATGCATTTCTGCATTACTACATACTGTAAGTTTATTCGTGACTCTCAAAAAAAACAAAACAAATTATGTTATTTCAGTAGTATTGCCTGTTTTAGAAATGATGTTGCCTGCGGCTGCCAGTGTAACATCATGCACATGTGCAGCAGGTGTCTGGTGACAGGTGAGGAAGAGGTTAAACACGTCTGTAGTGTGCAGTCAAGTGAAAGAACTGAACAAAAGTTACAGATATACATTTAATTGTGCATGAGCTGTAGGCCAGTTTACCACCAATGAGAGCCTGTGATTGGATGTTTGGTGTGAAGCACTTGTACCCGGGTCTTTGCAGGGTTCAATCACACAGCCAAGTAGAAGAAAGTGTGTAGTCCAGCAACAGAGATGTGTAAATATAAAGTGTCTGTTTAATTTTAGCCAGCTGTTATACTGCTATAGATACATTGAAACAATGTGATTGGGTAGCACAGCGGCTAATGTTCAAACCATGAATCTTTGGGTTGGGGATGGGAAATGAGAATGAATGTTATTTACTTCATCGCACATAAAGGTCTAAATGTATTTATAGCTGTGCTCATAAGTTTACAGGGTTGTGTTTTTTTCTTGGCCACTCGACACATGATCTTGGTAATTGTAGCTGAAATCTTGTTTGGTCTATGTGACCGTGGCTTGGTGACAACAGAACCCATAACTTTCCTCTTTTTTTATCAGGGTTTGAACACTACTAACAGACATTTTCAGATCTCCAGGTATCTTTTTACAGTAATCCCTCCTCCATCGCGGGGGTTGCGTTCCAGAGCCACCCGCGAAATAAGAAAATCTGCGAAGTAGAAACCATATGTTTATATGGTTATTTTTATATTGTCATGCTTGGGTCACAGATTTGCGCAGAAACACAGGAGGTTGTAGAGAGACAGGAACGTTATTCAAACACTGCAAACAAACATTTGTCTCTTTTTCAAAAGTTTAAACTGTGCTCCATGACAAGACAGAGATGACAGTTCAGTCTCACAATTAAAAGAATGCAAACATATCTTCCTTTTCAAAGGAGCAAACAAATCAATAGGGCTGATTGGCTTTTAAGTATGCGAAGCACCGCGGCACAAAGCTGTTGAAGACGGCAGCTCACACCCCCTCCGTCAGGAGCAGAAAGAGAGAGAGAGAGATAGAGAGAGAGACAGATAAAAAAAATCAATACGTGCCCTTCGAGCTTTTAAGTATGTGAAGCACCGTGCAGCATGTCATTTCACGAAGCAGCTGCACAGAAGGTAGCCAATGTGAAGATAATCTTTCAGCATTTTTAGACGAGTGTCCGTATCGTCTAGGTGTGCAAACAGCCCCCCTGCTCACACCCCCTACGTCAGGATCAGAGAAAGTCAGCGCAAGAGAGACAGAGAAAAGTAAGCTGGGTAGCTTCTCAGCCATCTGCCAATAGCGTCCCTTGTATGAAATCAACTGGGCAAACCAACTGAGGAAGCATGTACCAGAAATTAAAAGACCCATTGTCCGCAGAAATCTGTGAACCAGCAAAAAATCCTCGATATATATTTAAATATGCTTACATATAAAATCCGCGATAGAGTGAAGCCGCGAAAGGCGAAGCGCGATATAGCGAGGGATCACTGTATATCCTTTTACCGATTTTTTCAATTCAACCTTTTCTCATAGGTTCTTTTGACATTTCTTTTGCTATCTCCATGGCTTGGTATCCAGCAAAGTCAGTGCAGCTCTACATGAATTTAAATTGACTATTCATATACAGACACAGATTACAATCAAAGAGGATACAAGTGTGGACACTCTCCCTTAATTTGAACCTGTGTGTATCAACTTGTGTGTATATTATCAGCCCCAACATTCAAGGATATGTAAACTTTTGATCAGATCACCCATTTTGGTGATTTCAGTTATCATCATAAATTCAAAAGGGCCCACTCAATTATGTGACAATGAATTGCTTTCCCAGATCACACTACCTGATTAAAAGGAAAGCTTTCTGCACGATTACTTGTATTTTGCAATCAATGGCCAATATTTCACAAATTCTGCCAGGGTATGTAAACTTATGAGCACAACTGTGTAAAACACAAGAAAATGTTCAAATCTGGCTGTGTTTGAGTTTCATGAAGGGTCCTTTATTGGTTCAGGATTCAGTAGCAAATGCTGGCCAGTGAAATGTGCAGTATACAGTAACACAAGCGTAAGGCACTGTTTGTAACACATAACATTTTCTAATAAGTAATTCTATGCATAATTAGTTACTGTTTTTGAAAGTAATTATTAATGTAGCTAAGTTACTTTTAAAGGTAACATCCTCAAGACTGGCACTAAATATGTGTAAAATTGAAAGTAATGCATACCAAGGGCTTTGATATGTAGATTTTGAGTTACTCCTATTGCTGCTGGCAAAGAGCCTGCTTTGTCACACAAGGCTGCCATTTGTGTTCCTGATGGGGACAAATTTAAAACCCTCATTATTCATGGAATTTGGAGACACTCCAGTTTTTCAGTTTTTTTTTTCTTTTTTTTTACGTTTTTGGAGTAAGCACTGTTTTATGTGAAAGAAAATGTTACATTAAACAGCCACGGACACGTGATTTACTTTGTTCTGCTTGAAGGCTTTACACTCTATTTATTACTTAAGAAACCTTCAGACCAGAGAGCGTGTATCCTTCCCTTTAGAAAGACCAGACTTTTTGTTTCATAAACACTCCCCCAAAATGCATTAGCATGTTTTCTGAAATTAGAATCTTTGCCACTTCATATTTGATAAGTTTTTAGGGAGCTGTTTCACATTCCTTTAGGAGTCCTGTAGGCCGCGGTTGTAAGCCACTGTGAGAGGTGTAATAGTATTTTTAAAAAAATAATTTTGCTTCATTTTATAATTGAGCTTTGTGCTGGAAATTAATATTACATGTTAATATCTCCAGCACGTTCACAAGAATGGATTAGTTCAAAATCCCATTCTTTTTAAGAAAAAACAGCAATCGGGCCCGTGTTTGGGAGTAAAAGGCTGTCCAAATGTATTCAGTTTAGTGCTATCATAAAAAACAAAGGGTATACATTTTATTTATAACTGCTTAATCTGTTACGTCAGTTTCTAAAGTGCATTGTTTGTGTATTTTAATGTTTGTGCAATGCTTAATGCTAAAAGCTACTGTCCTGGGCTCAAACATTTGTTCTACAAACAGAAATGAAAGCCAAGTTATGAGTTAGTCTCATTTTATTGGTGTATCTGCACTCGTCAGTGCAATATGTCCTCTCCTTAAATTGGTTAGACTAATGTCTGCAAAAGATGTCACAGTTTGGAGTCGAGAGTTGCACAAAGAATGCTCAGAAAAGTCCTTTTAAATGCACTTTATTCTTGAACTTGAACAAACAATATTAGAGTTTCCTAAAGGAAGATCTCAATTACGATAAACTCCTTCACTCATTTGGCTGAAGTTGTCTCTTCCTGGAAATTAAAAGAATTCGCAGACGTCTCCATCAGTCCCACTGTGCTGTGTGAATGATCTGCGAGACACAAGACTTAGCCAGCTAGTGAACACAAAGCATAGTAAACCAGTTTGGCTTTAAAGGATTCTGTTGCTCTAGGATTAGACAGACTTTTGTTATAAGTTTTGTTTTGGGCTGAATAAACTTCTGTGGCGTTGGTCTAATTCATAGTTGTTCAGTCTGGAGTGTTTCAAAATCAGCATTGACTGTTCAGTGCAACATTATATCGAGTTCAGTTCACTGAATATTTTAAACACAGCAGATGGCGGCCTGTGCGGAGGGGAATGTGGACAGGATTATAAAGTGCATTCTGAAGAGTGAAATCAGGCCGGTCAGCCCCATTGGTTAGCCTTCTGCTAGGTTTTCTATTTTCATTTCTGTTCAATGCTGACATTTCTTTCCAGTTTGCACTTTATACCTCTCATTTAAGTTAAGTGAATTAAGTTAATCTGCATTGTACTCACTCAAGTGTGCTACTTACTGTATATAAGAATATTTTAATTTAAGTTGAACAACCTCCAGTTCTCTGCAACTTTATAAAGAAATAAGCTTGTTCCAAGAGTACATGCATAGGTGAATCCTACTTTAATTATACAGTAATTAATTGAGCAAAATAGCACAACTGTACTAATACTGCTGAGAACATCTGTCATAAAAACAAATACACTGATATTTTTAAGTTAGCAGCAATTCTACCAAAGTATAATAACAAACTGTAAGCCTTTGGGAGTCTGCTTTGTTAAGGCTTTGTCAATGAAGTGTAAGATTAATGTCACGATTAACTGTAATAAGAAGATAACACAGAGATGAATCTTAATTACATTTTTCATGCTTGACAGGCACAATTTCCATTTTTTTAAAAATATTTTTATTGATTTTAATTAGAAACAGATAACATTCCATACAGTCAAGTCAAAGTGAACAAATCAAAGCAAAATTCGACCCCCACCCAAGAGAAAGAAAGAGGAGCCAGCATCCAAAGCTACTCTATAAAAGGAGCAAGAAAAGAAGAATATCCTTTTCCTCGAAATGGAAACTTATTCTGAAATGTTATTGATTAGATCCTGCCATATTTTATAAAAGTTTTGAACAGATCCTCTAAGTGAGAATTTGATTTTTTCCAATATCAAGTAGTATAGGACATTGGTTACCCACTGACCTAAGAGTGGTGGGATGGGATTCTTTCAGTTGAGCAAGATATGTCTACGTGCTAGTAGTGCAGTAAAGGAAACTACAGTTTGTTTATCTTTTTGCACTTTAAGGCTGTCTGGGAGTACACCAAACAGAGGGTTAGGAGTGATTATGACACCAAGGCTGTCTGATAGGCATGCAAAGATTTTTCTCCAAAATGTTGTCTTGGGTGTGCACCAAATTGTGCTGGTATCCAGAAGGTTGTTGGTTCGAATCCCCATCACTGCCAGAGGAGATCCTACTCTGCTAGGCCCTTGAGCAAGACCCTTAACCTGTAATTGCTCCAGGGGCACTGTACAATGGCTGACCCTGCGCTATGACCCCAAGGGGTATGCGAAAACTAACAAATTCCTAATACAAGAAATTGTATAAGGCAAAATAAAGAACAAAAAAAAAAAAAAATAGCATGTGACCTCATGAGGCTGGAGCTAGATTGCAACGTTCACAGGTTGAATCTTGCCCTGGAAACATTTTGGACAATTTTATGAGATAAACACGCTTGATAAAAAAATATTTAAGTTGAATGACAGAATGCTTTTACACCTCGAGTGTATTCTGTGCGTGGCTGCCTTTGACTCCTTTTCTGAAATATTGAGTGACAGATCCTTTCCCTAATGTACTCTGGGGTCTTTGAAAGGAAGAGACTTTAAAATATTTTTATAAATTGTAGAGATCATATCTGAGTCTTCAAGACTGACCAGTAATTCTTCTGGAATAGGACAAGAGGTAAGGTGAGGAAAATTGGACAGGTTCTGTTTAGCAAAGTTTCTAGCTTGAAAGAAGTGGTGGAACAGTTTGTTTCCTGTGCACAGGCAGGTTCTGGTGAACTCAAAATCCACTTTGGCAAATATTGCAGATTTCTCTTTTCAGAATACTTTGTTATAGGTTTGCAATGGTTTATTTAAAGAATTAATGAAGAAACTTGCATCTATTAAAATATAAGTTTGGTTACTTCTTCACTATCAAGCTATATATTAATTTGCAACATGAAATTGTGTTCTAAATTATACATTTTAACAAATAACAAGCCTGCTCCCTCATTTTTAAACAGTGCTGTGAAGTCCAAACATTAAAACAAAAGCCTTAACGCTTAATACGTCTGATCGAAGAGGTAAAGGCTTTGAGTTAAGAGAACATGCCACGCCTGCCTATGTGACATGCTTGTGACAACAAAAGTAAGCAGGACGTAATGCATTTAAGACTTCAGGGACTTTCAAAACTCAACTTGATGTTTTTTTGGAAGAAATAAGTGGATAGGACTGGCAAGCTTTGTTGGGTTGAATGGCCTGTTCTCGTCTAGAGTGTTCTAATGTTCATTTTATGACAGACTAGTAATCAGCATTTGCAGTGCACCAGCTATTGGAATGTACTATATTATGTCATGCATATAGTAATAAAATGCATTCCATTTTACATTCCAACAGATGGTGCATCACAAACATTTGTAGTAATCAATGATATATGCCATTTGGTGTGAGGGTTGTAAAAAGAGTCTTAAAGTTTGTGATGCACCACAGTGTGCAACTGGATGGACACACAGACAGACACTTGCCCTTTTATTAAGGTGGATTCGTAGTACTGTTTCCTTGGGCTCAGGATATGTTTCCTTCTGTATTCACTTGTCTGCTCATAATATCCATCATGCATGGAGTTTTAAATATTCCAGAAGTGCACCACCCAGAGCCTGTACGAACTTCACTGCAGCTTCAGGCTGCACATTTTATCAACAGTTATGATCTGCCATGGATGGTAACAAATGATGTTCTACACAAAATTGTTTTGAGTGTCAGATGGAGTGCTGGTGTTCTCAGTGTTCTTGAAAATCATCTGATCTGAGTACTCATCCACTGTCAATCCAATATGACTAGAGAATTCAAAACGTGTGCCAGCAGCACATGCGTAATCAAATCGTATGTTTTTCCTAGGCCACATGTACTGAAATCACATATTTTAATAGGCAGTGCTGAAGAATCACACACAGTCACAGTAGTTTGACAGCAGATGCACTCTCAAATCAGATGATTCCTTTTTTTCCTAACCGCCGCCTCACATTCAGTCAAGTTCCCCATTGCATTTGTCCCTCCAGCTACAGCCACAGCACAATCTTGGGTGCAATCTAGGAAGACAAATGACTAGTTATTGTTTGACTTTCACGCACAGTCAAGTTTTCTGTGTCTCTTAGCGTGTTGATTTCCAGCATTGTGCTCTTCACCATCATCTTCTCTTTTCTCCAGCTGGTGCTGATTAGCCTGAGTGTGTGAAATCCATTCGACTGCCATTCCCTGTGATTTTATATATGGGTTTGCCCAACTGAAATAATGAACTGCAGACCCTCTGCGTGGGGCGATTGTGGCAGGGGCCGTGCTTTGCTTGTTTCTGTCCTTTCTGTGTTGTTGTATTTCATGTAGTCTATCAAGTGAGATGCACAGTGAGTAGCAGTGTGGTACATGTTGGCCATGCCTGCACACAGCAGTTCCACTTTACTTTGTACATTAAAATACATCCGAATTCATTAAAATGCATTACATTTTTTTATCAAAGCCTTTGAAACATCCCAGGCCAACTGTTTGTCGATACTAAGTTCATGCTGCCAGTTAACACTCTCTGTAATTTTCATGTGCACTACATGCACAATAAAAAATACTTGGGAGATGAAAAAGGTTGATTATGTGAATAAAATTAAACCACAGTGAAGCAGACTGAAGCGCCACAAAACAACTATTGAATTTTAAAGGGCATGTAGAGTCGCTGTGGCTGAGGATAAATAGTAAAAGAACAAATGAGGATGACATTTTTGAGGGAATAAAGTTATTCAGTATGTTTCTCTGTTTCTTTGTGGTAGACATTAAGTCAAGCCCAACATATGATGAGGTAATTCTGGGTTGTGATTCATGGCAATTTTAAATTAACTCTCAATTATTTTTAAATATCATTATAGCATTACCACATATCTCTGCTGTTGCTGTCCCACAATCACTCCACAATGACTCGCCACCCTGCTGCCGATGCTGCAGTCCGTGATTGAAATAGCTGGAAAATCTTCTTCATCACATGCAATTGAAAGAGAAAGCAGCCAAACTTCCATCGTGTGTGTGTTTTTTTTTTTTTTTTGGTCTAACCTTACATCTGTCCCTGCTACATCTTGTCACACATGTAAATGATACCTTCAGGGATCTTGCGAGGTAAGCAGTATCCCCCTGAGTCAAGAGAGGATGCTGCTGTTAACACCTCTCACCAACTATGGAAAAACCTAGTATGTCACATCCTTCAAGTTGTTGGCAAATTGAGAAAATGATGTTGCCCCTGTAATTAACCATCTCTAGGTTTCATTTTTCCTGAGATTCACATACACAATATTGTTTTTTTCACAAATCAACAACACTTGCCATTTAAATCATGCAGTCGCAGCATTTAAATCATGTGATCATAATCCAACATTTTCATTGGTAGGCGGTCTTTCCTCATTGGTCAGTGGAGTTGCTAGGTTTTTGTCTTGCACAATGTAAAATGCTGTGTACATACTGGCTTCTTCCGTTGTGCTATGACCGGAATTAAGACATATTTAACCCTCACACTACATTATAACATCAAGAAAGACCTACTAACTACAAAAACTTGAAAAACTCAATTTTGAAAAAAATGGCAGTTACTGGGTTTTTCTTTTGCATGTGAGACCTTCTTTTTTTCCTTTCACAGTTCACAAGTCTTCAAAGACACATGACCTCATTTCTTCTCCAGACCTTGGAAATCCCACCGCTTTTGGGGGACGCACTCTCTCTCTGTCTGTGTATATGTATATATCTACTCTATATAGCCTAAAAGTGCAATGGTGACATTTTTAATGTCACGTTTTTGTCACACTTTAAAGCGGGCCTATTTTAAAACCTACATATATATATGTCAGAATTTATTGAACTTTAATGTGATGCTGTTAGATTTTCAGATTCTTATTCCATTTTTAAATTATAAACTAAATAATATCAAGAACACACGTCCCGCAAGACAAGACTTAGTGCCAGAAGATTTAACTACGCCCGGGGCCGGAAATAAAACACAAAGAGTAGGACAGCTGCTGTACAGGCTTTTAAATGTTCGAAGCGCCTTGCAGATCAAGCAAAGAGAAGGTAAAAAAAAAAAATCTGTGTTTCCCATTGTATCACTATTTAAGAGGGGGTTTCAGGGGAGCGGCCGCATCTCCTTGGGGTGCATTCAGCCCTCCTCTTCACGCAAAGTGGCTGGCGAGCAAAGTGAGCCGGGGGGAACCACCTAGTATATACATACAGTACATACATACATACACACCAGCCCTACCCTTGGAAGTGGAAGTAGTGGCTGCTCGCTTTGGGACCTGAACAGCTCATCTTCGTCCTGAAACATCACAGGCAATATCACATTATAAGTTCTTCACAGATCCAGTGAGGATGCGCAGCTAACAGGTCAGTGAGGCATTTAAGCAGGAAGTAAAAGGCAACCATTGTTGGGGCAATTAATTCAGAACTCAAAATAATCCATTTAAATGTGGATGGTTTTGCACTGCAGTAACTTTATATTATACGTAGGTTTATTATTGTCATGCGTACAGTGCAATTTTGACTTGTATGTGCTAATTATCATATCATATTTTAAGTTAATGTTTAAATTATTTTAGAATAAAAAAGCTTGCAAAAATATAGGTTTAAACTTGTGATTTGAAAACTTTTAGAGTTTTGATTTAAATGTTTCAGCAGTGTTTTGATTTATGGAAGTCTAATAACAAGTAACACTAAACATACATTTCTTTATTGAAAATGTAATATCTTGTATCATGAATACAAATCTTTTGTACCTCTTTCAGACTATATATATTTTTTTTAAAAGGTAGTCTTAGTTGTAACTTCATTTGTTTGGAATTCAAGAAACCTTCAATTAAAGGAGTACTTAACAAAGAAGAGAATGGCATGGCGTTACTTTATAGAATAACTTCAGTATTTTTCATCCATCCATCCATTATCCAACCTGCTCTATCCTAACTACAGGGCCATGTGGGTCTGCTGGAGCCAATCCCAGCCAACACAGGGTGCAAGGCAGGAAACAAACCCCAGGCAGGGTGCCAGCCCACCGCAGGACACACACACACACACACCCACACACTAAGCACACACTAGGCACAATTTAGAAATGCCAATGCACCTAACCTGCATGTCTTTGGACTGTGGGAGGAAACAAACGCAGACACATGGAGAGAACATGCAAACTCCACACAGACAGGACCTGGGAAGTGAACCCGGGCCTCCTAACTGTGAGGCAGCAGCGCTACCCACTGCCACTTTCTTTAAAATTAAAAAATATCTTGCCTGCACAGATGCCTTACATTGTAGTATGTGGGGCACAGAAGAAAACCTTTAAAATGTTTGCAGTTGTTAAGTATTGATCCATGCCTATCACGTGTGCAAATTGTCACACAAATACACAAATAAAACAAAATCAACTACATGGCATGAAAAGTTTACTGTGATTGGGTCTGTCAAGAACAGCTCTTGTTACTGTTGCTCATGTGATTGTCACATAGCCTGTTGTGGTCAACATTAAGCCAAGATTTTGTTCACAACACACCGTTATCTTAATTTTACTAAGGTATGTGTATCTGTGAGACACCTAGTCCTGCACATACTGTAAAAGTGTTAAGACTTTTGAATAAGTTGTGCTGTAAAGACACAATCCTGGTCGTCTGCATTCCACTGGATGATACTGCGTTACATGCTTGTTTGTGACCCTGGAAAAAGTGCTGTGATGAGCTTTAAACAGTAAAGGATCTTAGTTTTAGCCCAACAGCCATTCCACTTCCCACACAATAGGACATCAGAGTCCCACTTCAGCAAGGGCCTCCTCTAAAATTTTAAAGAGGCTCCACCCAGAACCAGTCACTGAATGTGATTCCTGGTCACATGATTGGTTTTCTTTTTGCTGCAGTACCGGAGCTTCTTTAGCTTGACACTTGGCCATGTATGTCTTCAGCTCGCATTTATCGACTATTTCAGCAGAGAGCCTACAGTTTTGTACTAACATGATTTATAAAATATCTCTGACAAGGAGTGCAGTTCTCTTATATATGATATACACATTTGACAGGGAAGCACGCAGAATGGTGGAGCTATACAGCAGCACACACGCCAGCATGGATGTCTGTACCCACAGAGATTCCTGCAGAGGCGACTGGGAGATGTGGTGTTTGTCAGGGTCTTCATGAAAACAAAGATGAATGGGGAGTGGCAGATTGGAGTGGTGATGCAAGGGCTCCCAGGATTGTAAGGGCCTCTTTATACTTTACTTACCCCATGTAGTTTGTAGTGATGGCTGACAAACATACAGTATATATAATCTCATGTTTTCATGCAGAATGGAGACCATAAATTTTCTGATAGAGCTAACATTGAACAACAGCAGAGAATAATCAAAACGTCCATGAAAAAAATCTCACATTACTCGTGTCGCATAATTCAGGTGTCGTGTCATCCAGATGTGCGTTTCAAACCCATATTGTTAAATAAATCACTTCTGGAAAACACTTTTGTGAACTAAAAAGGAACACAAGTCAAACATGGCTGAGCATTCAAATTGAAGACCCTCCTCTCCCCCTCATTCACTGGTCACATGTCCTGCCCAGTACTTGGCAAAAATGATTACTACTGTGTTAAAAAACCCTGCTAGGCCTCGGCCTTTTGATTTTTAGCATAAATGAGAAATGACACAACATACATGTCTACATGACTCTCTAAGCCGGATAGGCTTGGGTGGCAAGTGCTGACCATTTGAATTTTCTGGAATGTTGCACTTAATACTCTTGAATGAATCATGTTTTGGGGGTTATTGTACAACATTAAGATAAATAAAACATGTTATTTAAAATTATACATAAAAAGTATCTCCTTAGTATACCCATCTCTCTTCATTCTCTAAATGCACTTTTTCTGTTTCATGGTATCAGAGCTTACCTTGGCAGCACTGGACACAAGACAAGAATTAACCCTGGACATCAATCCGCTACACTGCACACTCCTCTGCATTCACTCTGGGACAGTTTTAGTTACTAGTTAATTTAATTTTAATACATAAGAGGAATTAGCTAAAGAACCATAGAGAAAACTTAGAAGGACATGGAGAGAATGTGCAGAGACTGGGAGAGAGACGGATCCCCAGTCTCCAGGCCTTCCACTATACCATCGGGCCATCGTAAATATCTAGAGGCCACTGTTGTTCTTCTAACAGGCCCTCAGTGAATTCTGCACTAATTAAGTGGTCTTTGGCTTGTTCCTGGTTTTCTCCTGACCACACCCTATCATTTAAGTGTCAATACAGAATTTAACACTGCTGGTCTGCATAGCCCATCTGGTAGGACATGAACAATAACCAATGACAATAACCAGAAGCACCACAGCAAATTACTGCAAACTTCAGTTTTATGGGACAACAGGGCTGCAGTTGAGCAGAAGTCGGCTCTGGTGGTGTTAAGGAGCAGGATGCTCAAAGTTTAGGAGGCAGCAAGCTTTATGAAATGTGAATGTGCTGCCTCTGTTCTGTGTCTCAGCTTCATGGAAAATTAAACTCCTGTTGAAAGTCCTGAACAGTAAAGTTGGCTGACAACACATGGTGTCGTGCAGCAGAAAAATGTGACAGTCACAAAGCTACATTTATGTCACCGAGAAACCCTGAAAATACCAAACATTTGTTTCAGGTGGCTTGAGGCTTAGAAACGAGAGTGGGAAGAAGATGAAGCCTCAGAGTGGCCAAATGGGAAGCAGAAGGTACCGTGTGAATTTACATGGCACAGCTTGGCATGAAAGCATTTTGATATGGCAGCGTGGCAGTGGCACGGAGGTGCAATGCATACAGGGTAGGATTCAAAAGTAATGAGCCTTTGTTCAAAAAGACAAATTTATTGAGCAAATCGGTACAACTAATTAATAGTCTTCAAAATAGGCACCTCCTGCATCAATACACTTTTGTAGGCGGCTTTTCCATGACTCGAAGGCGTCCACGTAGGCCTGTTCCGGGATGACTGCAAGGGCTGCCTTGACATTTGCTTGGATGTCCTCGATCGAGTCGAAGCGTTTTCCTTTCAGCGCTGATTTTAAGCGCGGAAACAAGAAGAAGTCAGAAGGCGACAC